>NW_006418648.1:0-954 GCF_000296735.1 Chrysochloris asiatica | reverse complement strand
AGCCATGTGCTGCCACCAGGAACCCAGGCAACTATTCTCATAATCTCTCTTTTGCTTGTCTTGCAAAGTGATACTTATCTGCTACATTCTTTATTTGCTTCTAAGTCCATGACTACCAAGCTTATATGACCTTTCTTCAAGTAACCGGCAGAGATGGACTAGAGTCTCATAGTGTTCCAATTCTAAATTCTTACAAAAATCTGACGGACTAATCTGGGTCAGGTGGTTACTGCTAGTCCTTCAGGGTCCAGCATTGTAGGTGATAGAAGATTCTAACAGAACTCCAGAGGTTCTTGAGGAAAGAGAGACAGTGTACAGAGAATCTCAAGAGTGACTATGCATTTGTTATCATGTCCTGGGAGTCTATGGAACCTAAAACAAAGAAAAGAGTTTAGTCAACCTGATTCAGAATTCAGTCAGAGTTCGTAAAATGACAGCTTGTGACCCAAATCCAAATTGTAGAAATATTCAGTTATGTTTATGTGGTAAACTCTGAGAAATTCTATATCAAGCGTTAGTTGAAATTATCCAGAAAATAGCCACTGAATTTGAAAGTGAGACCCTGAGTGTTCTGACATGAACAGTGAGTGGAAAGTAGAAAGGGTGACACCAGCAGGATAGGTGGTCAATCAGATGGGAGAGCTTTTTTATAAGGAAAAATAATCCAAAACTTAGAAATAAGGCAATAAAGTATAATCTTCTAAGGATTGGAGGGCTGGATTTCATTCAACTCAGTGTACACTGTCTGCTCACTAAAGGTCCTACCCAAACCACTAAAACCAAACCCACGGCTGTCTAATTGAATCTGACTCAATGTAACCCTCGATGACAGAGTAGAACTGCCCCATCGGGTTGCCAAGGCTGTGAATCTTATCATTTTTTTTTTTAATGAAATGTTTTTATTTTGGATTGAGTGAAAGTTTACAGGGCACATCATCAGCTTCACATTCAACC
>NW_006418647.1:2099-2583 GCF_000296735.1 Chrysochloris asiatica | reverse complement strand
TACTCCAACAAATCTGAAAACTTAGAAGAGCTGGATACATTTTTAGAAAAATACGATGTACCTAAACTCACACAGAGTGAAGCAGAAGACTTGAATGGACCCATAACAATCAAAGAAATGGATCAGGTCATCAAAAGACTCCCAACCGAAAGAAGTCCAGGTCCAGATGGTTTCACTGGTGAGTTCTCCCAGACATTCAAGGAAGAGTTTTCACCAATTATACTCAAATCATTCCAGTATATAAAGGAGGATGGAAAACTTCCTAATACAATTTATGAAACAAGCATAACCCTTATACCAAAACCAGGGAAGGATGGGACTAAGAAAGAAAATTATACACCAATATCCGTCATGAACATAGATGCAAAATTTCTCAACAAAATCCTAGCCAACAGAATCCAGCAGCACATCAAAAATAATATTAATAATCATAATACATCATGACCAGTGGATTTCATAAAAGGGATGCAAGGATGGTTCAACA
>NW_006418647.1:0-653 GCF_000296735.1 Chrysochloris asiatica | reverse complement strand
TACGGCAAGACAGGGAAATTAAAGGCATCCAAATTGTCAAAGAGGAAGTAAAACTCTCCCTATTTGCAGACAATATGTTCCTATACGTAGAAAACCCCAAAGACTCAGTAAGAGGGCTCCTAGACCTCCTTGGAAGATTCAGCAAAGTAGCAGGGCATAAGATCACATCCAAAAATCAGTTGAATTTCTCTATACCAATAACAACAGTGCTGAAAAGGACACTAGAAAAACAATACCATTTATAAAAGTCACCCAAAAGATGAAATATCTAGGAGTAAATGTAACCAGAGAAACAAAGGACATATATAAAGAAAACTACAGAACGCTACTACAAGAAACCAAAAGAGACTTACAAAAATGAAAGAATATACCATGTTCCCAGATAGGAAGACTTAACATTATGAAAATTTTAATACAGCCCAAAGCAGTTTACATATATCATACAATTCCAATCCAGATTCCAATGACATTCTTCACAGAAATGGAAAAAACCATTACAAACTTTATATGGAAATAAAAGAGACCAAGGATAAGCAAAGCACTGCTTAAGACGAAAAACAGGGTGGGAATCCTCTCACCCCCTGATTTCAAAAGTTACTACACGGCTATAGTGGTCAAAATAGCCTGGTACTGTTATAATGAAAGATACTTTC
>NW_006418646.1:2477-3204 GCF_000296735.1 Chrysochloris asiatica | reverse complement strand
TATTATAAAATAGACACTGGAGGGGGAGAGAAAGGAATAGCCAGAAATATCACCATAGAAAGCTTGTAAGTCCGTCTTCTGCCTATAACTGATTATAATACCTAAAATGGGGCTACAATGTGCCCAGTGAAGGAGGCTTCCTGCGGATCCTCTGAATTACATAAAACTATGGGTGGAAGCCTGAACCACATCTAGATCTTCAGAGATGGGAAATTCCCACTTGAGAGGATGAGCAGACCAGCCTAGAGTGCCTAGAAGAACAGAAATACTTCTTGAAAGAAAGACTGACAGGAAAAATACAAAAGAATAGAGGCAGACCAACTATTACTACAAGAACAAGCAAGTTTCTAGCCCAGGATACATCAAGGCAAGTGCTCAGGTCCCTTCAGTGCAAACCCCATTCCAACACTAAGACTCAATGGGAATACATGCTCTGATTGGTGTCCATGCTAATCACCTTTAAGGGAAAGTAAGGGAAAAACAGCAATGAAGTGGCAAGCTAATCCCTAAAATGTTCAATAGACTCATGGGAACCCGGGTGGAGACCTGGTTGGCCAGCAGTGTGGCAAGACCTGGGGACTCTTTGGCCCAGAGTCAGTGACATAGCCACAGAGGGCTAGAGTGGAGAGTGAAGTGTCCCGCTGATAAGAACAGAAGGCATATGCACAAGAACCCCCATACGTGCAGATAATACCCACTTGACCTGGCTTCAATGACTGGATGATCA
>NW_006418646.1:0-479 GCF_000296735.1 Chrysochloris asiatica | reverse complement strand
ATGGGAGGACATCAGCTTCACATTGATCCCGTCGCACATCGTTTCCTTGCCATGGTCACAATCTCCTCCATGCATCATCAACCAACCAAATGGTAAAACCTGCAATCCTGACCCCTACCTCTCCAGAGCTAAAGTCTCCAGCCCCTCCATCTCCCTATGTCATAGTCTCTGCCTCTATCCCTGGCATCACTGCTTCTCTGGGTACAGTTCCATTTTCTGCTCTTCTCCTTCAATGGTCCCATGGACTTCCGTTCTTAGACTGTAAGGTTAATCACTTCCTTCCTTTTGCCCCAAAATATCCACCTTTACATTTCTAGCCCTTACAATCAGTCCTGATAACAATCATTTGCTATTGTATCGCAAGGGACCTATCTGCATCTCCTATTATCAGCCCTGACTAGGCAGAATGGATACCACTCAGTGGAGATTCCACCTTGCTCCATGCCCTCTGAATCTAGGTTCCCTCTTGAAAGCTTGTA
>NW_006418645.1:3169-4013 GCF_000296735.1 Chrysochloris asiatica | reverse complement strand
TTAGGACCTCCATTTGCTGGTCTGGCACAACTCACAATGAAGAGAAACAGCTGCAAGCATCCATTAATAATCAGAATGTGTAATGTATGAAGTATGGATCTAGAAAAACTGCAATGGAATGCATAAACATTGATATCCTAGTCATTAGTGGGTTGAAAAGACTGGTTTTGACCATTTTGAAACTAACTATCATATGACTTATTATTCTGGGAAAGACAAATTCAAGAGGAATAGTATCACCTTCATCATCAAAAAGAACATTTCAATATTTATCTTGAAGTACAATGCTATCTGTGATAAGATAATATCTATAGACCTACAAGGAAGACCAGTTAATACAACTATCATTCAAATTTATGCACCAACCACTAAAGTCAGTCGACAAATTGAAGACTTCTACCACTTCTTCAGTTTGTAATTGATAAAATATGTAATCAAGATACACTGATAATTATTATTGATTGGAATGTAAAAGCTGGAAACAAAGAGGAAGGAATCATAGTTGGAAAATATGGCCTTGTGAAATAAATATTATTGGAGATCACATGATATAATTTTGCAAGACCAATGATTTATTCATTGTAAATACCTTTATTCCAACAACATAAAAGGCAACTATATACCTAGACCTCACCATATGGAATACACAAGAATCAAATTGACTAACTCTGTGGGCAGAGACCATGGAGAAGCTCAGTATCATCAACCAAAACAAAGCCAGGAGCCAATTGTGGAATGGACCATCAATTGTTTATATGCAAGTTGAAGAAAGCTGAAGAAAATTAACACAAGTCCACAGGAGCCAAAATATGGCCTTGTGTATATTCTACCTGAATTTAGAGAC
>NW_006418645.1:605-1784 GCF_000296735.1 Chrysochloris asiatica | reverse complement strand
CTGGATTATATAAATAACATAGCATTAGGATTAAAGGAAGACTCATTAACAACCTGCAGTATGCAGATGACACATCCTTTCATGCTGAAAGCAAAGAAGACTTAAAACACTTTCTGATAAATTCAAAGACTACAGTCTTCAGTAAGGAGCTCTGGTAGCATAGTGGTTACAAGTCAGGCTGCTAACCTCACAGTTAGCAGTTCGAGACTATCAGCGGTTCCAAGAGAGAAAGATGAGGCTTTCTGCTCCTGTAAAGATTTACTGCCTCAGAAAACCTATGCAGGGTTGCTATGAGTCGGAATTGACTCCATGGCACACAACCACCACTACAGTTTTCAGTATAGATTGCACCTCAGTGTAAACAAAGTGAAAATCCTCACAACTGGACCAAATGATAAATGCAAAAAAGATGAAGTTGTCAAAGACTTCAATTTGTTTGAATCTGCAATCAATGCTCATGGAAGCAGCAGTCAAGAAATCAAACAATGTATTACATTAGGCAAAACTGCTGCAAAAGACCTTGTTCAAGAGTTAAAAAGCAAAGATGTCAGTTTGAGGACTAAGATGCATCTGACACCATGACATTTTCAGTTGTTTCATTGTTGTTTTTGTTAAGTGCCGTTGAGTCAATTCTGACCCATAGTGACCCTGTATAGGGTTTCTGAAGAGCAGCTGGTGAGCTTGAACCGCAGACTCTGCAGTTCAAACTGCTTTGAAGTCTGGCGCATTAACCCAGAGCACCACACCAGGACTCCAATTGTTTCATAGGCATGTGAAAATTGGACAGTGAATAAGGGAGGTCATAGAAGAATCAATGCATTTGAATTATGGTGTTGGCAAAGCACACTGAAAGTATCATGGATTGCCAGACAAACAAATAAACCTGTCTCAGAGGAAGTGATGTTGTTGTTAACGCATTGAGTCAGTTTCAACTCATAGTGACCCTGTATTGGGTTTCATAGGAGCAGCTGATAGGTTTGGACTGCTGACCTTGTAGTTAGCAGTCCAGTGCTTATCCTACAGTACCACATCAGGAATTCTTTGGAGGAAGTACAGCTAGATTACTCCTTAGAAGCGATGATGCAGGGATTTTGTCCCTCATATTTTGGACATATTATCAGCAGGGACCAGTCCCTGGAAAAGAGCATCATGCATGGAAAATTGGAGGGTCAGCAAAAA
>NW_006418645.1:0-505 GCF_000296735.1 Chrysochloris asiatica | reverse complement strand
GGGTGGTGAGCTTGAACCGCAGACTCTGCAGTTCAAACTGCTTTGAAGTCTGGCGCATTAACCCACAGCACCACACCAGGACTCCAATTGTTTCATAGGCATGTGAAAATTGGTCAGTGAATAAGGGAGGTCATAGAAGAATCAATGCATTTGAATTATGGTGTTGGCAAAGCACACTGAAAGTACCATGGATTGCCAGACAAATAAACCTGTCTCAGAGGAAGTGATGTTGTTGTTAACGCACTGAGTCAGTTTCAACTCATAGTGACCCTGTATTTGGTTTCATAGGAGCAGCTGATAGGTTTGGACTGCTGACCTTGTAGTTAGCAGTCCAGTGCTTATCCTACAGTACCATATCAGGAATTCTTTGGAGGAAGGACAGCTAGAATACTCCTTAGAAGCGATGATGGAGGGATTTTGTCCCTCATATTTTGGACATATTATCAGCAGGGACCAGTCCCTGGAAAAGAGCATCATGCATGGAAAATTGGAGGGTCAGCAAAAA
>NW_006418644.1:0-2139 GCF_000296735.1 Chrysochloris asiatica | reverse complement strand
CTTACAGCTCAAATTGCCTTTGCAGTCTAGTGCATTAACCCACAGCACCACACCAGGACTCCATATATGTATAAAACCTTGTTTTTCAGTGCCATCAAGTTGGTTTCAATTTATAGTGGCCATGTATAGGGTTTCTGAGAAAAAACTGGTGGGTTTGGACTACTGACCTTGTGACCTTGTGGTTGTCAGTGCAGTGCTGATCCTACAGCACCACACCAGGAGTCTTACTCTCTCTATATATATCAGCACCATATGTACATATTTGTATGTGTTGTTGTTGTTGTTGTTGTTAAGTGCTGTCAAGTTGATTCTGACCCATAGCAACCCTGTATAGGTTTTCCGAGGAATAGCTGGTGAGCTTGAACCACCATTCTTGTAGTTCAAATGACTTTGCAGTCTGATGCATTAACCCACAGCACCACACCAGGACTCTATATACATATGTTGTTGTTGTTATGTGCCGTCGAGTCGGTTCCAACCCATAGCGACCCTGTACAGTGTTTCCAAGGCTGTAAATCTTTACAGGAGCAGAAAGCCTCATCTTTCTCCTGTGAAGCGGCTGGTAGTTTCGAACTGCTGACCTGAAGGTTCGCAGCCCGATTTGTAACTACTATGCTACCAGAGCGCTTGCTTGCAAGCTCTCTCTCTCTCTCTCTTTCTCTCTCTCTCTCTCTCTCTACATATATATATATATATATATATATGTTGTTGTTAAGTGCCGTCGAGTCGGTTCCGACTCATAGCGACCCTGTACAGGGTTTCCGAGGGTGTAAATCTTTACGGGAGTAGAAAGCCTCATCTTTCTCCCGCGGAGCGGCTGGTAGTTTCGAACCGCTGACCTTAAGGTTCTCAGCCCGATTCATAACCACTATGCTACCAGAGCTCCTTTCTCTCTCTCTCTCTCTCTCTCTCTCTCTCTCTCTCTCTATATATATATATATATATGTTGTTGTTGTTGTTAAGTGCCGTCAAGTCGGTTCCGACTCATAGCGACCCTGTACAGGGTTTCCGAGGGTGTAAATCTTTACGGGAGTAGAAAGCCTCATCTTTCTCCCGCGGAGCGGCTGGTAGTTTCGAACCGCTGACCTTAAGGTTCTCAGCCCGATTCATAACCACTATGCTACCAGAGCTCCTTAAATAATAATATAGATGCATCAAATTCAAGAACAGAAAAAATAGCTACTTCTAACTATGGAATAGGATAGTCAAGACTCCTAGTGTGGCATGTAGGATCAGTACTGGACTGAGAACATAAAGGTCAGCAGTTCAAACCCAACAACTGAGCCTCAGAAACACGCTACAGGGTCACTATGAGTTGGAACTAATTAGACATCACTTAAAAAAAAAAGACTTAACAAATGCAATTGTATCTTTATACAAAAGAAATTATTTTTAGGAAATTGCTTTTATTTAAAAGACTACAAATACCCTCCACAATTATCAAATTGTCTCAGTTAAGATACATAGAAACACTGAAATAATTCTCCAAGATAAGTAGAATGATTCCATATACCTATAGTATGTATCCACAATGAGGCCTTACTGTGTTTTTTTTCTTATATCCCATAACTTTTTCATCCTGCTTCAGTAATTTGTACCTTTTCCCTTTATTCTTCCTTGATTCATGCCAGTTCTATTTCTCTCTGTTATCCTTCGTACATTTTTCTTCTCTGTTTTCTTTACCCAATTGACCTTCTATTCTGCAACCAACCCACTACTTCTCTTAAGTTTTACTATGAACAGCTATCTATCAGGTGTTCTTGGGTGTAGCAGCTAGAATTAAGTCGTGAGTGAATACGTGACAGAAGTGTGGCCAAATGTCTATTAGGAATGATGTTTTAGTCACATTAAAGAAAAAAAATGAAAGAAGAAGTCAAATAAAGCCAAAACACAAATAAAGAAAAGGAAATAGTATCAGCAGAAACAAATACAAGATTGTCTTGGCCAAATGTCAGCTTTGATTCTAGTATGTGAATTTAAATTAACAAAGATTTTTATAGCATCAAAAATATAAAATATACTATGTTGTTGTTGTTGTCAAGTTCCGTGGAGTCGGTTCCGACTCATAGCGACCCTGCACAGGGTTTCCGAGGCTGTAAATCTTTACGGGAGCAGAACGCCTCATCTTTCTCCCGCGGA
>NW_006418643.1:2968-3610 GCF_000296735.1 Chrysochloris asiatica | reverse complement strand
TTCACTATTGTATCACTAGAGATCCATCCGGATTTCATTTCATCAGCCCCGCCTAAACAGATTGGATACTACTCACTGGAGATTCTACCTTCCTCCAATGCCCTATGAATCTATCTTCCCTCTTGAAAGCTTGTAAAGTAGTCACTTCTTGACTTTGTAGCCCCCCATTTTGGGTAGCCAATGTCCAAGTTGCTCATCCCTGTCTACTCTGTGTATGGAGGGGGTGGGAATGATCCTTGCTATAAGGATTTGTTCCCTCTTTTGAGCTACTGCATCCACAGGTGTAGGTCAAGTTCTTCAAATTGTATCAGATTACGCTTTTTTCCCTCTTCTTTCTTCTTCTGGTTGAGTTCTGATCATCCAGTCATTGAAGCCAGGTCAAGTGTGGGTGTTCTTGTGTTCTTGTGCCCTCTCTTCTTATCAGCTGGACACTTCACTCTCCGCTCTAGTCCTCTGTGGCTATATCACTGACTCTGGGCCCAAGAGTCCCTAGGTCTTGCCATACTGCTGGCCAACCAGGTCTTCACCCGGGTTCACAGAAGTCTACTGAACATTGTAGGGCTTAGCTCGCTGCTTCATTGCTGTTTTTCCCTCACTTCCCCTTATTGGTGACAAGCATAGTCACCAATCAGAGCGTGTATT
>NW_006418643.1:0-471 GCF_000296735.1 Chrysochloris asiatica | reverse complement strand
CCACTTAGCCCATGCAAACCTACCTAATTGTTCTCCCATCCTCTGTGTTCTTCCATTCCCCACCCTCTTCTTGTGTATTGTTCCCTTCCCCAGAACCCAAACTATCCTGTGTCTATTCCCTATGCTGTGTTCCACCTTCTCCTCTCTCCCCTCACCCTACCCTCTACATCCTGGTAACCAGCAAATAATAGCCCCCCTTAAGTATGGGATCCTTTTCTTAGTCTTTTACAATAGTGGTCCTATGCAGTATTTCTCCTTTTGTGACTGACTAATTTTACTCAACATAATGCCCTCAAGGTTCATCCATGTTATGCGGTGGCTTGCAGCTTCCTTGTTATTCTTTGACGTAGCATAATATTCCATTGTGTGTATGTAACACAGTTTGTTTATCCATTCTTCAGTTGATGGGCACTTAGGCTGTCTCCATCTTTTTGCTATTGTAAATAGTGCTGCTATGAACATTGGTGTGCA
>NW_006418642.1:0-3519 GCF_000296735.1 Chrysochloris asiatica | reverse complement strand
AAGGTGGATAGAGAGAAATACTGTAAACTGATGGTATATGGAGGTGATTATAATCAATGTAATGAAACAAGTTATATGAATTGTTGAATGTGAAACTGATGATATGCCCTGTAAACTTTCACTCAATCCACAATAAAAACCTTAAAAAAAAAAAAAAAGTTAAATTGGCATGTTTAACATGTCCCCCTTCCTTCCTCTGGAAAAAGGAAAATATAGAGCAAAGAAAAGACTTGATACACATACACAAAATGTTGAGTTGGAATTTTTTTCTAGGTGATTGAATTATGTTGTTGTTGTATGTTGTTGAATTGATTTTGATTTATAGTGACCCTGTCACAGTAGAACTGCCTCATAGGGTTTCCAAGGCTGCCTTTATGAGAGCAGACTGCCAAGTGTTTTCTCTCAAGGAACTGCTGGCAACTAAGCAATTAGCCTTCATACCACCAGGGCTCTTTGATTAAATTATAGATAATTTTTCTTTGTTCCTGTGTGCTTTTATATATTCAAGTTTTCTGCAATGAGCATGTATATATTATTTTGAGAATGGAAAAAAAAAAGTTACTTAAAACAATTTTTTTTTTTTAAGGTTTTTATTGTGGATTGAGTGAAAGTTTACAGGACACATCATCAGTTTCACATTCAACCAAAACAAATTATTTTTGTCCTATTAAATTAGCTAGTATGTTCTTGAAATGATGACCTGGGTTGTCCCAAACCAAACCAAACTCAACCACCATCGAGTCAATTCCAACTCATAAGATAGCTATGAGAAATTTGTATCTTCATATTTTTCTGGTGAAAGTGTTAATGAGTACAAGCTCTTTTGGAAGCAAATTGGTAATATACATAAAATTCCCTCAAAATAATTTATATTCTTTCACCTAGTAGAATCCTTTCTGAAAACCTGTCGTTAGAAAATAGCGATTTGAATATAGAAGTGTATATGACTTAATTATTTATAATGGTCGAAGGAGGAGTACACAATTATGGAGAAATTATGGGGTTTACAATTAAGTTTATCCAAAGAATTTGGTCTTGTTCTTTGGTTGCTAAGAGATGACTGCTAAAACCTTGGAGTTTCCCAATGACTAAAGTGTCTTTGACGAGGCCTCCAGATCACACTTGAGATTTTATACTAAAGAGGTGCCTCCTGGAGGATGGAGGCTGGCTGGGCCAGAAAGACTCACCCAGTCATATCAGCCCAACTCACAAAAGGTAAGCATGATCAATTATGCCTATTCACTAAAAACAAAAAACATAAAAACCAAGCCAGTTGCCTTGCCAATTCCAACTCATGGTGATCTAGTGTGTGCGGAGTACAACAGCTCCTCCTTAGCATTTTCTTGGCAAGAACTTTTGGAAACATATCACCTGGCCTGTCTTCCAACACATCTCTGGGTGGATTAAAACCGCCAATCTTTCAGCTACCCAAGCGCTTAACTCATTGTGCCTGGGAATGAAGGTTCTGAATACAGAAGTTCCAGGGGATTCCTGGTTGGTGATAAGACATCAGTGCATGTAGGAGGACACTTCGTCATTTTTTTCGGACATGTTGGGGACCCGCCCAGACCTAGTCTTATGAGTCTTTCAATTTGTGTCTTTTTTTTGTAAAACTCTAACAGTCTTCTGAGATCTGGGAGTTTTTTAGTGAGTTATTGAATGGTAGAGAGGAGCAGAAATCAGAACTGTTTCCATTTCATGTAGGTTTTAAATTGTGTTGCTGTACATTTGTTCTTATTATTCTTTTATGATCTTTTTTATTTCTGAAGAATTTGTAGTAATGACTCCACTTTAAATTACTTGCATCCTTTCTTTTTTTTCCTCTGTAGGTGAAGCTTTGTTCATTTTATTTATGTTTTCAAAGAACCAATTTGTGATTTTGTTACACTATTGTTTTCTATTCTCTTATTTCATTTATTTCTGCTCTTATCTTTGTTATTGTCTTTCTGGTAACTTGCTCTTCTTTTTCTAGTTGTTTATGTTATAAAGCTAATTGATTTGAAATCTTTTGTCCTTTTTAATGTTGTTGTTTGCTGCTGTAAATTTTTCCTGAGTACTACTTTCACTGCATCCTTTTCAGTGTTGATATATTGTACTTTCACTTTGATTTGACTCAAAGTATTATTTGAATCTACCTTGCTCTATTGGTTTTGTATTGATGTGTTGATTAATTTCCACATACTTTTGCATTTTCCAATTTTCGGTCTTTTTAAAATTTGTTGAGTCTTGTTTTGTGACTTAGTATATGTTCTGAATGGTTTAAAATTAAGAAAGATGTGCAAAAGTGTTGTATTCTTTCACCATACTTATTCAACCTGTATGCTGAGCAACAAATCCGAGAAGCTGGGTTATATGAAGAGAAACATGGTATCAGGATTGGAAGAAGACTCATTAACAATCTGTGATATGCAGATGATACAACCTTGCTTGCTGAAAGTGAAGAAGATTTAAAATATTTATTGATGAAGATCAAAGAGCACAGCCTTTGACATGGATTACATCTCAATGTAAAGGAAACCAAAATCCTCACCACTGGACCAATAAATAACATTCTTATCAACGGAGAAAAGAATGAAGTTGTCAAGGACTTCTTGGATCACCTATCAACACTCAGGAAGCAGCAGTCAAGAAATCAAACAATGTATTGTATTAGGCAAATCTGTTGCACAAGACCTTTTTAAAGTGTTGAAGAACAAAGATGTCAGCCTGAGAATTAAGATGCGCCTGACCTAAGCCATGATATTTTCAGTAACTTCATATGCTTACGAAAGCTGGACAGTGAATGAGGAAGAACATAGAAGAATTGATGCTTTTGAGTTATAGTGTTGGAGGAGAATATTGAAAGTGCCATGGGCTGCCAACAGAACAAACAGATCTGTATTGGAAGAAGTGCAGCCAGAGTGTTCCTTGGAGACCAGGATGGCCAAACTTCACCTCTCATACTTCAGACATATTTTCAGGAGGGAGCAGTCACTGGAGAAGGATACCATGTTTGTTAAGGTGGAGGCTCAGAGGAAAAGAGGAAGACCCCCAGCGAGATGGACTGGCAAAGTGCCAGCATCCGTGGGCTGAAGCATGGCAACAATAATGAGGGTTGGCCCAGGATTGAGCAGTGTTTTGTTCTGCTATGCATAAGGTCTCTATGAGGTGGTACCAACTCAATGGCACTTAAGAATAACAACATATGTTCTGTCTTGGAAAATGGCCATGTGCATTGGAGAAGAATGTGTATTATTCATTTGGTGGTTATGGTTATGTGCTATGAAGTTGATTACCACTCATGGTGACCCTGTGTAGGGTTTCTGAAGCTGTCAGTTTTTGTTTTGTTTTTTTAATTTAAGGTCTTTATTGTGGATTGAGTGAAAGTTTACAGGGCACATCATCAGTTTCACATTCAACACTTCACATAACTTATTTCATTACATTGATTATAATACCCTCCATATACCATCAGTTCAAAGTATTTCTCTTTATCCACTTTAGATTTTTTAAAAAAACACACAAACAAGATGGCGGATC
>NW_006418641.1:2946-3416 GCF_000296735.1 Chrysochloris asiatica | reverse complement strand
CCCTTTTGCATTTGGAGGACTCTTTGTCTCTCTATATTACACAAGTAGAGTCAGCAACTGCTGCCATATACCCAAGCTACAATCACACTCTATAAAACACCAAAACCTAGGCAAGAACCAATACCAGTTGCCATATACCAGGGAAACAGACAACACCTATGAAAGTTTCTCTGAGATAAGCAATAAGAAGAGTGAAAAAGAAAGCCCACATCTTGATCACATCTTCCTGGAAGAAATCAGAAAGCATAAAAAAATAACAAAACACATACTCAAATATTAGGGCAACAGATAAATATTAAACATGTCCAAGAAGCAAGAGCAGAGGACCATATCAGCACATGTTCAGAAAAAAGATAAAATGTCTGAGACAAATGACCTAGAATTACACCTGGACTCCATTCTGGAAAGAGGGCACTCCTGTATTGCTGGTGGGATTTCAAAATGGTCCAACCTCTCTGGAAAGCAATATG
>NW_006418641.1:0-1342 GCF_000296735.1 Chrysochloris asiatica | reverse complement strand
TGACTGGCTCACCAGATTTCAAGAGGAAACCTAGGACTTCCGGAAAAAGATGGCAGACCGGGTGGAAGTGCAGTGAAGAGCTCTGCCATGAACAACAGAGAATACAGGACCAAGAAGGCTCAGGGGATGGTCCCAGTACTCTGAAACACATATAAAGGAATATTTCGAAGGTTGGAAGACTTACAGCTGGGGAGTTTGTGGCAGAAGCAAGAAATCCATTGCTTCCTGGTTCGGGACACTCAGCTGCTCCACAAGCCACCATTTTGTGTAGGGCCAAGTGGGGGAAGGATCAGAGCAGCCACGGATGCCTGACAGAGCCGCAGAGATAGAGATGTGGACATTCTTTTCTTTCTTTTTTTTTTTTGGCATCTTTTCGTTGGTCCCTTCCTGTCTGTGTACCTCCATTCTGGTAACTGTAGGGGTGCCTGAGGTAGTGGATATCCCATCGCACCTTCAGAGGGTTCTACTACGCATGTGCATAGATCTCCTCACATTTTAAGGGATAGTTTCCACTTAAAACCAAACAGATGACAGATACTCAGACCAAGAGCAGGCCTTGAACTTCTCTTGTTTGCTTTTTGTTCTGTTTTTTAACACGGGAAAGAGAAGGAGAGGGCTGTAGGGAGGGAAAGAGAGCTCATACTAGGCTACAGATTTTTTTTTTCAAATTTTTAAAAAATATTTTTTTTTCTTATTTTTCTTCTTCCTTCTTTTTCTGCTCTCCCTCCTCTCTCTTTTCTGTGAATAGAGACTGCAGTATCAGTCTTGTTTTTAGACTTTTTATTTTTTTGCTAGTATTGTTTTGCTGTTATATGCTCCCTCTTCTGCCTTTGGAGGACTCTTTGTCTCCCTATATTACACAATATGAGTCAGCAACTGCTAGCATACAGCCAAATTACAATCACACCCTATAAAACACCAAAACCCAGGCAAGAACTAATACCAACTGCCATATAGCAGGGAAACTGATAACACCTGTGAAAGTTACTCTGAGTTAAACAATATGAATAGTGAAAAGGGAAGCCTATATCCTGATAGCACCTTCCTAAAAGCAATCAGAAAGCATAAAAAATACCAAAACACATACTCAATTAAGTATTAAGGCCAAAGATAAACATTCAATGTGTCCAAGAAGCAAAAGCAGACGACCATATCAGCATGCGTCCAGAAACAAGATAAAGTGTCTGAGACAAATGACCTAGAAGTAGACCTGGACTCCCTTCTGGAAGGAGGGCAGGCCTTGGAAATGCCTGAGATGGAATTCAGAATAATGATCATAATATGTTTCAAAACACTTTACAATGGAGTTGAGAATTATAAGGAAGAAGCCAGGAAAATGCAA
>NW_006418640.1:2537-3193 GCF_000296735.1 Chrysochloris asiatica | reverse complement strand
GTTTAAAGAGGTTACCATATGATCAGGAACTAATGATATTGAATGAAGAAGTCCAAGCTGCAAAAACAAGGCTCCAAGAATTGTTTGAATACAAATTGGAAATCTTTCAGCAGACTGATGTGCCACAGGTGCTCTTTCGTCAAGGACAAGAAATTTGGAAAGTAGCTACCCAGTCAACTGAAAGAGATCCATATTTGTACCTGTTCCAAATAAAGTGACCCAGTGCTCCGGTAGCGTAGTGATTACAAATTGGGCTATGAACCACAAGGTTAGCAGTTCGAAACTACCAGCTGTTCGCAGGAGAAAGATGAGGCTTTCTGCTCCCGTAAAGATTTATAGCCTCGAAAACCGACTCCACGGCACATAACAACAACAATGGACTGCGGGAGCCATCAAACAATACCATTTCATGTCACATACAAGTAAATTTTTGTTGAAGATAATTATAAAGCATTTGCAACCATACATCAACTAAGAGTTGTCAGAAATTCAAGCTGCACGCATAAAAGAACGTAAAACGAGGGATATCATTGCTGATGGATCTTGGCTGAAAGCCTAGAACATCAGAAAAATGTTCATTTGTATGTAATTAACTCTGCAAAGTAATTCTACTTTGTGCATCATTACATAACATTGAAAAGATTGAGTATTCGAAA
>NW_006418640.1:1568-2107 GCF_000296735.1 Chrysochloris asiatica | reverse complement strand
GAAGTTGTCAAAGATGTCATTTCGCTTGGGTTCACAATCAGTATTCATGGAAGCAGCTCAAGAAATCAAACGATGTATTGCATTAGATAGTCTGCTGCAAACATTTTAATTTTTTCTTTAATATTTTATTATAAATAATGTGATGGTTTACATGGCAGAACATTAGCTTTACATTCATCCTATCATGTATCGTTACATTGCCATGGTTACATTTCCCTCCATACATCATCAACCAACCAAATGTTACACCCTGCAAGCCTGTCCCCTGGTCATCAGCACACAGACCCCCCTCTCTCTCTCTGTCTGGAGTTCCAGCTGTCCCATCTCTCCGCGTCTTCGTCTCTGCCTCTGTCTCTGGCATCAGTGTTTCTCTGGGTCGGGTCCTGCACTCCACTCTTCTCCCTTCATGGTCCCAGAGACCTCCGTTCCTGAACTGCAAAGTCCACCACTCCCCTCCTTTTGTTAAAAAACGTCCACCTTTACATTTCCATCCCTCACAATCAGTCCTCATAACAATTACTCACTATTGTATCACATGA
>NW_006418640.1:0-587 GCF_000296735.1 Chrysochloris asiatica | reverse complement strand
ACCTGCCTAATTGTTCTCCCATCCACCTTGTTCTTCCATTCCCCTCCCTCTTCTTCTGTATTGATCCCTCTCAAACTATCTTGTGCCTATTCCCTACCCTATGCTCCACCTTCCCGTCACTCCATCCCCCACATCCCAGTAACTAGCAAAGAATCCGCCCCCTCTTTAGTTTGGGTTATTTTTCAGTAGTGGTCCTATGCAGTATTTCTCCTTTTGTGACTGACTAATTTCACTCAGAAGTCCTGATGTGGCACTGTGGATTAATGCGCCAGACTGTAAAGCCATTTGAACTGCAAGGTCAGCAATTCAAGCTCACCTTGGAAACCCTTTGTAGGGTCATTATGGGTCAGATTCAAGTCGATGGCACTTAACAACAATTTCATTCAACATAATGCCCTCAAGGTTCATCCATGTTAAGTGATAGCTTACAGCTTCCTTGTTATCCTTCAGTGTAGCATAATATTCTATTGTGTGTCTGTACCACAGTTTGTTTATCCATTCTTCAATTGATGGGCACTTAGTCTGTCTCCATCTTTTTGCTATTGTAAATAGTGCTGCTATGAACATTGGTGTGCATATATCTACTC
>NW_006418639.1:3672-4378 GCF_000296735.1 Chrysochloris asiatica | reverse complement strand
ATGGTAGCAGTTGCTGACTCTTCTTGTGTAATATAGGGAGACAAAGAGTCCTCCAAAGGCAAAACAATACCAGCAAAAAAAAAAAAAAAAAAAAAGACTAAAAAACTGCAACAACAAAAAGAAGACTGATACTTCAGTCTCTCTTCACAGAAAAGAGAGAGGAGGGAAAGAAGAGAAGAAGAAGAAGGAAAAAAAAATGAAATAAAACAAACAAAAAAAATTTTTAATTATAAAAATAAATAAATAAATCTGTAGCCTAATATGAGGTCTCTTTCCTTCCTTACAGCCCTCTCCTTCTCTTTGCTGTGTTAAAAAACACAGGAACAAAAAGCAAATAAGAAAAGTTCAAGGCCTACTCTTGGGCTGAGTATCTGTCGGCTGTTTGGTTTTAAGTGTGTACTGTGTCTTTAAATTTTGAGAAGATCTATGCACATGTGTAGTAGAACCCTCTGAGGGTGGGGCTGGAGTATCCATCAGCTCAGGCACCCCTATAGTCACCAGAATGGAGGTAGGCACACAGCAAGGGACCAACGAAAATATACCAAAAAAATAAAAAAAAAAAGAATGTCCACACCTCTATCTCTGCGGCTCTGTCAGGCGTCCGTGGCTGCTCTGATCCTTTCCCTGCTTGTCCCCACACAAAATGGCGGCTCCTGGAGCAGCTGAGCGTCCTGAACCAGGAAGCAATGGATTTCTTGCTTCTGCC
>NW_006418639.1:0-622 GCF_000296735.1 Chrysochloris asiatica | reverse complement strand
CAAAACTGCAAAATTGATAAAGTGTATTGTTCACCTTTGCCCCAGTGTTCTCATGGTGTTTTTCCATGGTGTTTCTGCTCCCCCCATTTGGTCTTGCTGTTTGGTCTCACCCAAGATGTCGGCTCTAGGTCTCCGAGACCGGCCTGGCAGATTCAAAAGTACATGAGTTTTTTACTTCAGCTCCAATTTCCACAAGTTATAAGCCTTCAAACTTTAAAAATTATTCCTATCTCTGTGGTTCCGAGTTTTGGAGCTCTGCTCTGGATCTGCTTTGCCTGGTATTCTGTGGTATTGCTGATGGTGAACTTCACTGCACCTCCACCCTAGCTGCCATCAATCCCCGCCCCCCTAGGTAAAGTGTTTTGATGAACAAAATTTTAAATTTTTTCTGAGGCCCAATTTATTTATTTTGTCTTTTGCTATTTGTGCTTTTGTTATTATATTAGATTATCCATTGGTATAAGCTAAGCCTGACAGCACTGTCCTTGCTTGTTGTAAGAATTTTATGGTTTTAGTTTTCACATATATGCCCTTTATCCATTTTGAATCTGTTTTATGTATAGTGTGAGGCATGAATCTTGTTTCATATTTTTGTATGTGGAAATTGAGATTTCCAAGTATA
>NW_006418638.1:1815-3607 GCF_000296735.1 Chrysochloris asiatica | reverse complement strand
TTAGTGGTTGGTGCATAAATGTGAATAATAGTGGTATTAACTGGGCTTCCCTGTAGGTGCATTGATATTATCCTATCACGTACTGCATTGTACCTCTTGACTGATCTGGATATGTTCTTTTTGATGATGAATGCAACAACATTCTTTTTCAATTTGTCATTCCAGGCATAGTAAACCATGTGGATGTCAGAATCAAAATGGCCAATACCAGTCCATTTTAGCTCACTAATGCCTAAGATATCAATCTTTATGCATTCCATTTTATTTTTGACAACTTTCAATTTTCCCAGATTCGTACTTCATACATTCCATGTTCCAATTTTCAATGGATGTTTACAGCTGTTTCTCTTCATTTTGAGTTGTGCCACATCAGCAAATGAAGGTTCTGTAGGCTTTAATTAACAATAAGAAAAAAAGAGTCAATGAAGGCATAGAATGGCTTGCTTACAAACTTTCATGAGTGTACTTACATTTATGACATGTTGTTGTTAGGTGCCATTGAGTCACTGCTAAGTCATTGCAACTCTGTACACAATAGAATGAAATACTGCCTGGCCACGTACCCTCCTAAGAGTTGTTGTTACTTTTTAGCCTATTGCTGTTGTCACCTTGCCAATTCATTTCAGGAGATCTGATCAAACTTTTTCACATCTTTCCATTTTGCCAAGTGTGATGTCCTTCTCAAGGGACTGGTCCCTCTTGATAACATGCCCAGAGTATGAGAGATGAAGTCTCAACTTCCTGACTTCTAAGGAGCATTTTGGCTGTACTTCTTCCAACACAGATTTGTTTGCTTCTTCTGGCATCCATGGTACTTTTAATGTTCTTCTCTAATGCCATAATTCAAATTCATTGATTTTTAAAAATGTTTTCTTTATTCATTGTATGTGAGGTGACTGAAAATACAAAGGGGATTGGGTCAGGCACTCTTTCCACAAACTGGTACTTTTGCTCTTGAACATTTTAAAGATGTTTTGTGCAGTATATTTTCCTAAAGAAATATATCTTTTTAAAAAACTTTTGACTGCTACTTCCATGAATATTGATTGTGGATACAAGCAAAATGAAGTCTGAGAAACTTGTATCTTTTCTCTATCTATCATTTTATTTGTTGATGTACTTGTGAGGATGTTTGTTTTATTTACACTGAGTTGCAATCCATACTGAGGGCTGTAGTCTTTGGTCTCCATTAATACGTATTTTAAATCTTCTTTACCTTCAGCAAGCAAGGTTGTTTCATTTTCATCTCAAAGGTTAACAAATCTTCCTCCAATCCCAATTGCCAATTTAGAATTATATGCCCAGCAAAATTGTCTTGAATAAAATGGTGACATTAGGGTATTTCCAGATAAATGGAAAATAACTAATATAATTATATATAATTAAATATGAACTTTAAAAATAAAAACAGACCACATTTACAAGAAATGCTAAAGGGAATAAGTGAATACTTTGGATAGAGAGTGAGCCCCTTCAGACAAAAATCTGAAATTAAGACAAACAACAACATCTTTAAAAAATTAACCCAGGTATTGTTATTGCTAAGTGCCATCAAGTCGGTTCTAAACCATAGCCACCCTGTATAGGGTTTCTGAGGAGCAACTGGTAAGTTTGAGCCACTGACCTTGAGGCTCAAAGTGACTTTGCAGTATAGCTCATGAACCCACAATGCCATATAACCCAGGTATAGAAGTATAAAAATAAATAAATAAAACTCTAGTACTGAAAATAGGGAAGCAAAAATGTCTATTTGTAAATGATGACAACTACAAAGTAAAAAAAGAGAATAAAT
>NW_006418638.1:0-1259 GCF_000296735.1 Chrysochloris asiatica | reverse complement strand
GACTGCAAAGTCTGTTTGAATCACAATGTTGGCAGTTCAAGCTTACCAGCTGCTCCTCAGAAGCCCTATACATGATTGTGATGAGTCAGAACCCACTTGACTGCACTAAACAACAATAAAGCAGAAATAGATGAATTACAAAACAGAGAAATCACAGAATCAACAAGACAAGAAGTTGATTCTGTCTTCAACCATTGGCAAATATAACAAAAGAAAAGAAGGAAATGATGCAAATAATAAACATAAGAAATGATGTGAATATATCACAACAGAAACCAATGGAAATAAAAAGAATAATAACAGAATACTATGAAAAATTGTACTCTAATAAATTTGAAAATCTAGAAGAAATGGAAAGATTTTTAGAAAAATATGACCAACATAAACTAACACAGAATAAAGTAGAAAACTTGAATAGATAGCTGCTCCTCAGAAACCATAGACAGAGTTGGTATGAGTCAGAACTATCTTCAGGACACTTAACAACAACATAACAAAAGAAGAAATTGCTTAGGTATTTAAAGGCTTCCAACAACAACAACAACAAAAAGTCAGGGCTCAGATGACTTTCTTGGTGAATTTTACCATATATTCAGAGAAGAGTTGAAACTATTCTTCTCCAACTTTCCCAGAACAAAGAAGAGGATGGAAAACACCTGAAGACATTTTATTAAGCAAGCATAACACTCACAACAAAATCAGGCCAAGACCTCACTAAAAAAGAAAATTATAGACCAATATATGAACATTGGTGTAAAAATTGTCAGCAAAATCCTAGCCAATAAAATTTAATGTTGTTGTTAAGTGCCATCGAGTAGGGTTCCAGCCAATAGTGATCCTGTATAGGGTTTTCGAGGAGCAGCTGGTGAGCTTGAACCACAAGCCTCCTACTTCAAGTAGACTTTGCAGTCCTGCACATTAACCCACAGCACCACAAGCATATCAAAAAATAATACATCATGAACAAGTGGGATTCATCGGGATACACAGATGTTTCAATATTAGAAAAATAATCAAAGTAATCTATCACATAGATAAACTCAACATAATTAACCACAGAAATGAAACAAAAGGAAAGAATCACATGATAAATTGATGCAAAAAAGGAATTCCACAAAATCCAACATACATCTCTTATAAAAACACTCAACAAAGTAGGAAAAGAAGGGAAGTTCCTCATCATAATGAAGAGCACATATACAAATTTAACAGCCAACATACTATCAATGGAGAAACACTGAAAGAATACCCTTTGTGAA
>NW_006418637.1:1917-3614 GCF_000296735.1 Chrysochloris asiatica | reverse complement strand
CTCTTTACTACACGTCCACATGATCCACCATATTGTTTGTTCTCCAAGGATAATAAACTTTTGCACTACTCATTTACTCCATGACTTGAGAAGGATATTACAAACAATTCAAATGCATCATGGAGAGAGGAGACAAGTAACTTGCTGACACCACATAGAGTTTTGCTTTATTCAAGGAGAATAAATGCAAACCTTCCCAGGTATGTGAAGAAAATGGACACAAAACAAAGGAAAAGGAATAGCATCTTAAAAGTTTCAAAGAAAAAACTTAGTTTTGAAAATTATCTGCAGGAAGCTGTCTTTTAAATTTTTTTCTTTTTTTTGTTAGACAATTTCTTTGCATCTTCAAAGTATAAGAAAGTATATCTATAAAAGAGAAGCAGGTATTCTCTAGAAGAGAAAAAAAGGAGATGAAAAATCAGTGAAATAAGAATAAAGCACTATGGATAAAACAAAGGAAGACCTCAAAGAAAATA
This sequence comes from Chrysochloris asiatica, assembly GCF_000296735.1. Taxonomy (NCBI): domain Eukaryota; kingdom Metazoa; phylum Chordata; class Mammalia; order Afrosoricida; family Chrysochloridae; genus Chrysochloris; species Chrysochloris asiatica. The sequence continues at coordinate 3,138 of NW_006418637.1, read as the reverse complement.
AAAACCCAGTGATTTAATAGAAATATGTATTTTCAACATTTAAAAAAGAGAAAATTTATGCTGCAGAAAAATTAGTAATGGATCAGGAGGGCAACTTAAGAAAAGCATGAAGAATTTAAAGGAAAAAAGATAAAGAAGGAAATGATAAGCTAAACCTGTACACAATGATGGCATATTGCTGGCGTAAGCTATAAATAATAGGTATCCCTGAAGGAGAGAACAGAAAAATAATTCAGTGAATTCAAATGAAAGAAAAATTTAATGACTTTTACAAAGACTGGCATATTCAGATTAGAAAAGCTCAATATATTATAATAAATGTCAGTGAAAAGAAACGCATGCATAGATATTTCATGGAAAATATATTTAGATTTTAAGGATAAAGAGAAGGTGCCCTACAAAGATTTAAGCATAAGATACTCACCTAAAATATAAAATAAAATATCTTCACTCTTTAATTCTACAATATTAAAGGAAGAATGTTAGTATGGAAATATGGAATCATTTTTAACTGTTTATTGTACTGTAAGTGAAAACTTACACAGCAAATTAATTTTCCATTCAACAATTCATACACAAATTGCTATTGCTTGCTATATCTGCAATATGTATGTAATTTAGACTTAAGCTCAAATTGAATTCAAAGATACATTGTTGTTATTTTTATGTGCTATTAAGTTGTTACCAACTCATAATGACCTCATGTATAACAGAAACAATATGTTGGTTAGTCCTTCTCCACCATCATGATAAAATAGTTAACACTTTTACCATTTCCACCATTCTTCCCTCATTTATTTCCCTCCAGTTTCCCTGTCAATCCTTGCTTCTTTCTCTTCTTTGATTTGGGAAAATGTTGCTCATTTTTTCTAGTGTTTTGTGTTGTGTTGTCTTGATTGTTCTAAAGAGCACAGTCCTCATGACTTAATTTATTTTATCAATTAGTCTATTATTAGGCTAAGTGGTGATCTCTGGGAGTGACTTCAGTACCTACAGTGGCTACAGTTTAAAATGGTATCTTAAAGAATTTTGAGGGGAAAAACGAATTTATAACCTAATAATTTGTTTATTTTTTGTGATAGCACCTTCAAATCACTTATTTTATATAGCTTTAGATTCTGGAATGCATATCAGTAAGTAAGCTAGAGGTTAGAATGTGGAGTATGACAGCAGGAAGTGGGTGAAGGGATTAGGAGAAAAGGGAGATTAAATGACTAATAT
>NW_006418637.1:0-572 GCF_000296735.1 Chrysochloris asiatica | reverse complement strand
TGATGATTTCTGCATTCCATTGGGTCACCTCTCTTTAGAATGAGGATAGATCTGGGTCTCTTCCAATATGTTGGCCAGATAACTGTCTTCCAAACGTCTTGCATAAACGAGTGAACATCTCCAGGGCTGCATCAGGTTGTTGACAGATTATAACTTGTATTCCATCATTTCCTAGAGTCTTGTTTTACACCAGTGCCTTCAATGAAGGCTGCATTTCTTTTTTCAGTACCAATGTATACTACGTTTGAAATGGTTGGACATAAACCATTTCTTTTTGGTACAGTGACTCTGTGTATTCCTTCCATCTTTTTTTTTTTTTTACTTCTGCATCATTCAATAATTTAATCATGAAAGTCTAAGCTTGAATTTTTATTCCGTTCTTTTGGTTTGAGAAAAGCTAAGCATATTCTTCCCTTTTATTTTGATGACTTCGGGTCTATGTACATTTCATTGTAATACTTTATTTTGTCTTCTCAAGCTGACCTTTAAATGTTTCTGCTCTGCTGTCTTACTTACTAACTTCTTCAGTTTGTTTTGGTATCTCTAAGCTGGAGAGTCTCTTCTGACATCCA
>NW_006418636.1:2471-3670 GCF_000296735.1 Chrysochloris asiatica | reverse complement strand
GGAAAATAGGGCCTTGGTGACAGAAAAGATGCTGGAGATCCCATGATAGAATTTTGAAAGGCCAATGACCTCTTCAATGTGAATACCTTTTTTAAACTACGTAAAAGACAACTATATATGCATGAACCTCACAAGATGGAATACACAGAAATCAAATTGATTACATCTGTGGAAATAAATGGTGGAAAATTACCATATCTTCAGGTAAAACAAGGCAAGAGGACAACTGTGGAACAGACCTTCAATTTCCCATTTGCAAGTTCAGGCTGAAGCTGAAGAAAATTAAGAACAGGTCTGATGCATTAGATACTAACAACCAAAGACCAGAAGGATTGCGGAATGACATCAAGAACATCATACTAGAATAAAGCAAAAGGTCATTAAGAAGACAAGAAAGAAGGAAAAGGCCAAAATGGATGTCAGAAGAGACTCTGAAGCATGTTCTCCAGTATAGTGATGCTAAAGCAAATGGAAGAAATGAGAAGGTAAAAGAGCTAAGTAGAAAATTTCATGACACAGTTCGAGAAGACAACGTCAAATATTATAACTTAATGTGCAAAGACCTGGAGTTTGAAAACCAAAAGGGAAGAACATGCTCAGCATTCCTCAATAAATTTTCAAGCCTCAACTTGCAATATTGAAAGGATCTATGAGCAAACTATCGAATGATGAACAGAGCATCAAAAGAAGATAGAAGAATACACAGAGTCACTGTACCAAAAAATAAATGGTCAATGTTCATCTGTTTCAAGAGGTAGCATATGATCAAGAGCCAACGATACTGAAGGAAGAAGTCCAAAGTGCATTGAAGACATTGGTAAAAATAATACATAGCAACTAAATGGGATTTATACCAGATATGCAAAGATAGTTCAATGTTAGAAAAAACAGCCAACATAATCTACCACATATAAAGCAAAAGAATAATGTGAACATAGCCATTGATGCAGAAAAGCACTGACCAAGATCTAATACCCATTCCTGATAAAAACACTCAACATATCAGAATATAAGGGCTATTGCTTACTACAATTAAGGATATATACGAATACATATAATTAATATTAAACTTTTAAGAGAGAAACTGAAAACATTACCTCTGAGATAGGAAACAGACAACAATGTACTTTCTCACTTCTATTTAATATAGTGCTGGACATACTATTGTTAAGTGCCTTCCAATAGGTTCCAACTTAGAG
>NW_006418636.1:0-546 GCF_000296735.1 Chrysochloris asiatica | reverse complement strand
AGGGACTAAGCTATAAAATTTACAGAAAACTTCACATCTCAACAAGAAGATAAAGAATGTAACTTAAAAATGATCAGAGGACATGAACAGACACTACCAAAACAAAACAAAACAAAAAAATTCAGCCAGCTAATAAAATTATAAACAAATGTTCACAATCATTAGTCATTAGAAAGATGCAAATTAAAATAATGAGCTACCATCTCACTCCAGCATTAATAGCAAAGTTCAAAAAAATCAGTAAAAAAAAAAAAAAAAATGCTGCTGATGGCTTGAAAAGACTGGGACCATCTTGCATTGTTGGTAGGCATGTAAAATGATACAGAAATGGCTGCAAGCATACATTGACAGAGAACTTCCTAAGGTTCAAGCCAGATTCAGAAGAGGCCATGGTATGAGATATATCATTGCTGATGTCCGATGAATCTTGGCTAAAAACACAGAATATCACAAAGATGTTTACATATGCTTTATTGACTATACAAACGCTTTTGATTGTGTGGATCATGCATTCCAGTCACTGGTAATGACCAATACATCTTGATC
>NW_006418635.1:2649-3702 GCF_000296735.1 Chrysochloris asiatica | reverse complement strand
TCCTATTCATAAGGTTTTCAGTGGCTAACCATTCATAAGTATGCTGCGTCTTCTTCATTCTTTCTGTATTAGTCAGAAAGTTCTGCAGAAACCTACCATGGATGATCCTCTTGTTATTTTAATTAATGGTAGCAGATTTCCCAAAATCACAGCAGCAGACAAATCACCACAATACAACAAACTGACAGACTATTTGGAATTTAACCTCCATAAGTTTGAAAAAGAAAAAAATATCTGTGTATAGTCATGCACTGTAGTTGTTCACTAGTAAAGCACTAAGTGACTAAAGCAGAGGGTAACTATATTTTACAAAGAAACTCAGATGGAGAAAAGATTTGGTGATCTAATTATTTCATTTACACAATCACTAAATGCTTAATTGTACTTGAACTCTCATCTGTCAATGTTTTGGACTATGGTGGCTGATAATTTGCTATACCACAATACTACAAATACCAGCAGTGTCACCCATGGTTTCAGTAGACCTACCAGTCTAAGCCAAGGCTAAGAATAAAGACACGGTATTTGCAATTGCCGTATATGCATGTAAAAGTTGTACAATAAAAAAAAAAATGAAGACAGAAAGCAACTTGATACATTAAAATTACTATGCTGGCAAATAATATTAAACAGAATATATCACAGACTGCCAAAAGAATGTACAAATCCGTCTTAGAAGAAATACAACTAGAATGGTCCTTAGAAACAAAGAATGCAAGCTTCTTAGTTGCTTAAGGTACAGCATGAGGAAAGACATATTACTAGAAAATGGAATCATGTTAAAGTACAGTGTCTTTGAAAATGCAAAAAACACTCAATAGGATACCTGTCTTCCCCCTTGGAAACAATCCCATGACCTTTACATCTCCCTCATTTGGGTTTGCTCTGTCAGTTTGTCGCACTATGGTGGCTTGTATGTTGTTGTGATGCTGGAAGCTATACCACCAATAGTTTCAATGCCGGTGGGGTCAGTCGTGGTGGACAGGTTTCAGCTGATCTTCCAGACTAAGACAAGTTCTTAAGAAGGAGAGCCAGATTACTTACAAATGGTTA
>NW_006418635.1:0-479 GCF_000296735.1 Chrysochloris asiatica | reverse complement strand
AAGAAAATTCCTCTAACATCCTGAAAAGCTAAAGGATGCGCATTCAAGAAGCTAAAGGAACCCCAGGGAGGATAGACCCCAAAAGAAAATCAACAAGACATATCATAATCAAATTCTCCAAAATCAAAGATAAGGAGACACTCCTGAAAGTAGCTAGGGAACAATGAAGTGTTACATAAAAAGGCAAGCAAGTCAAATTAAGCTCAGATTTCTCATCAGAAACCATTCAGGTAAGAAGGCAATGGGGAGACATATATAAAATACTGAAAGAAAAAAAGCTGCCAACCAAGAATACTTTATCCAGAAAATCTATCCAAAAATAAATAAATAAATAAATACTACGGTGTAATCAAAATATTCCATAATAAACAGAAGCTAAGGGATTTTGCCAAAGCCAACATTGCACTACAAAACATCCTAAAGGGAGTTCTGCAGACTGAGAAGCAACAAGAACAGACAACAACCAGAGATTGACATAC
>NW_006418634.1:2549-3563 GCF_000296735.1 Chrysochloris asiatica | reverse complement strand
ATATACCTATTTACCAATTGGCTAAAAACTGGGCCACAAGGTGAATTCTGTTACAGACCTGAAAAGTGGCTGAGGACCAGAGTCTCAGGTTCTTCCAGTTTCTTTCTGATCAGTAAGCCCAATCATTTTTATAATTTTCAGTTTTGTTCCACATTTTCTCTCACTCTATCCAGGACCTTCCAATGAGATCCCTTCCAGAGCAGTTGATAGTTGTAGCCAGACACCATCTAGTCGTTCTGGTTCCGGAGTCATGGAGACTGGTGTTCTTGTGTCCAATTAGTCCACTGGACTGATTCCAAGCATCTTCACTTTTTATCACTCGTCTTTCTCCATACGTAGTGGTCTGACCTTTTAAGGAATTTGAGCTTTGTTATGTTTCCCTTCCACTCTATCTTGGGCCTTAACTGTTGTGTCCCTGGTTACAATAGTCGGTATTGGTAGAACAATAGGGTACCATCTAGTTCTGCTCTTAAGTTTGAAGAGGTTATAGTTCAAGTGAGCTATTAGGCCCTTGGGAGTCCTGGTATGGTGCTGTAGGATTAACACTAGAGTGTGAACCACAAAGTCAGCAGTTCAAACTCACCAGCTGCTCTCTCTTACAGAGGGTTGCTATCAATTGGAACCAACTTAAGTCACTTAACAACATTAGTCTCTTAGATTGGTATCTTCTTTGATCCTTTGGTTTCCATCATTCTTTTTTGTTCCTCACAAGTAAAGACCAATTGTTGTATCTTATATTGCTGATCATAAGCTTTTAAGACCTAGGTGCTACCCACCAAACTCAAGAGAAGAACATTTTCTTTGTGAACTATGTTATGCCAATTGACTAAGTTATTCCATGAAACTGTGGTCCAAAGACCCTTGAACCAGTAAACCAATCCAAGGATTTGTTTCAATATGTCTAGAAAGCCTCCATAGCTGTGTCCCCTATTGATTTGTTACATATGTGGATATATATATGTAGCATACCTAACACTCATCTGTCAGTTTTCCATACTATGTTGTTGTTGTTGT
>NW_006418634.1:0-1064 GCF_000296735.1 Chrysochloris asiatica | reverse complement strand
CCATGTGCATGTGAAAGTTGGACAATGAACAAGGAAAGCTGCAGAAGAATTGATGCATTTGAGTTACAGTGCTGGAGAAGAATAATAAAGGTACCATGGACTTCCAGAAGAACAAACAAATTTGTGTTGGAAGAAGTACAACCAGAATGCTCCTTAGGAGCCAAGGGACTTCATCTCTCATATTTCAGACATGTTATCAGGAGGGGACAGTCCCTGGAGACAGATTTCATGCTTGGTAAAATGGAGTGTCATTGAAAAAGAGGGAGACCCCAGTGAGATGGATTTAATTTCACCTGGATCTACAATCAATGACCATGGAAACAGCAGTCAAGAAATCAACTGACACTTTGCATTGGGCAAATCTACTGTAAAAGACCTCTTTAAAGTGCTAAAGAGCAAAGCTGTCACTTTGAGGACTAAGGGGAGCCTGACCCAAACCAGGGTGTTTTCAATCACCTTACATGCATGTGAAAGCTGGACAATGAATAAGGAAGACCAAAACAAAATTGATGCCTTTGAATTATGGCAAAGAATATTAAAAATACCATGGACTGCCAGAATAAATCTGTGAAGCCAGAATGCTCCTCAGAAATAAAGATGGTAAGACTTTGTGTCACATACTTTAGACATGTTATCTGGAGGGACCAGGCCCTACAAATGGATATCATGCTGGATAAAGTAAAGGATCAATGAAAAAGAGAAAGATCCTCAATAATATAAACAGACACAGTGGCTGCAAAAATGGGCTCAAACATAGCAACAGTTGTTAGGATGGTGCAGAGCTGGGCAGTGTTTCATTCTGTTGCACAAATGTTTGCTTTGTGCCATAACCTACACGATGGCAGCAAACAACAACATTTTAAATGGTATGGTTTTCTTTATTGCCATTTAAAGTCCTTTTTTTATTTTTTATTTTTTGGCATAGAAGAACCCTGCTGATTTTTGTGTTAATTTTTTAACTTGCTACTTTACTGAAAGTGCCATGGACTGCCAAAAGAACCAATGGATCTGTTTTGGAAGAAGTGCAACCAGAGTGCTCCTTGGAGGCCAAGATGGCTAGGCTT
>NW_006418633.1:1639-3301 GCF_000296735.1 Chrysochloris asiatica | reverse complement strand
TGAGAAATTTCCTACTTTGTTGAGTGTTTTTATCAGGAATGGATGTTGGATTTTGTCAAATGCCTTTTCTGCATCAATCGATATGATCATGTGGTTCTTTCCTTTTTCTTATTTATATGGTGGATTACATTGATTATTTTTCTAATGTTGAACCATCCTTGCATCCCTGATATGAATCCCACTTGATCATGATGTATTATCTTTTTAATGTGCTGCTGGATTCTGTTGGCTCGGATTTTGTTGAGAATTTTTGCATCCATGTTCATGAGGGATATTGCTCTATAATTTTCTGTCTTACCAAAAATGTCCTTCCCTGTTTTTGGTATGAGGATTATGCTTGCTTCATAAAATCTATTAGGAAGTTTTCTATCATCCTCTATATTCTGGAATAATTTGAATAGAATTGGTGACAGCTCTTCCCTGAATGTTTGCTAGAACTCACCAGTGAAGACATTAGTGTCTGAACTTCTTTTGGTTGCGAGTTTTGTGATGACCTGATCAATTTCATCTTTTGTTATGGCTCTGCTTAGGTTTTATATTTCACTGTGTGTAAGTTTAGGTAGGTCATGTTTTTCTAAAAAGGTATCCATCTCTTCTCAAGTTTCAAATTTGTTGGAGTACAACTTTTCATAGTATCCTGTTATTATCCTTTTGATTTCTTTTGATTCCGTTGTGACATCGCCCATGTGGTTTCTAATGCATGTTATTTGTGTTTTCTCCCTCTTTTCTTTTGTTAGGTTACCAATGGTCTGCAAAATTTTGTTAATCCTTTCAAAGAACCAGCTTCTTGTCCTATTGGTTCTTTCTATAGTTTTTCTGTTTTCTATCTCATGTATTTCTACTCTAAACTTTATTATTTATTTTCTTTTGATGGCTGTAGGTTCCCTCTGTTGGTATGTTTCTAATTGTTGTAGATGCTGTGTTAATGTGTTAATTTTGGTTCTTTCTTCTTTTTGGATGTGTGCGTTTATTGCAATAAATTATCCTCTCAGCACCATGTTCGCCGTGTCCCAAAGATTTTGGTATGTTGTGCTTTCGTTCTCATTTGTTTCTAGGAACTTTGTGAGTTCATGTTTAATTTCTTCTACTACCCAGTCGCTTTTCAGCAGTGTGTTATTCAGTTTCCATGTATTTGATATCATTTCCTTGGTCTTCCTGTTGTTCTGTTGAGTTTGATAACATTTTGTTCTGAAAACATGCTCTGTAGTATTTTGATATTTGTAAATTTATGGAGATTTGTTTTGTGGCCTAAGACATAGTCTATTCTGCAGAATCTTCCATGTGTGGTGGGAAAGAATGTGTATTATGTTGTTGTTGGGTTGAATGCTCTGTACACATCTATGAGGTCCAGTTGGCTGATTGTGTTGTTTAGTTCTTTTGTGTCTTAGTCAAGTTTCTTTCTGGTTGTTCTATCCATTTTTGAAAGTTGTGTATTAAAATCGCTCATGATTATTGTAGATTTGTCTGTTTCTTTCTTCAAATCTATTAGAGTTTGCTTTATATATTTTGGAGCTCTTTCATTGGGAGCATAGACATTTATTATGGTTATTTCATCTTGTTCAATTATCCCTTTAATCATGACATAGTGTCCATCTTTATCTATTATGCTGTTTTTTGCCTTAAAATTTATTTTATCAGAGATTAGTACTGCCACTCTTGTTG
>NW_006418633.1:0-519 GCF_000296735.1 Chrysochloris asiatica | reverse complement strand
GTTACCTTATATTCCATTAGTTCTAGCCTCCATTTAAGACAGTCTATTTTATCCAGTAATCTACCTGACCTTCCCACCACCTGGGTCTCTGTTCCACTGTGTTTACCTTCTTTTACATTGTAATTGTTTTCATCATAGACTGACCTCCCAGATCCTCTGTTCTTATAATTTTATTCTGTTCTTGACTCTTCCATTTGTCCATTAAGTTCAGGGTGATGCTGTCACGTACATCATTCTCTGGTTGTTGTCTGTTCTTGTTGGTGCTCAGTCCACAGAACTTCCTTTAGGATGTTTTTCATAACCGGGTTGGCTTTGGCAAAATCCCTTAGCTTCTGTTTGTCCTGGAATGTTTTGATTACACCAGCATATTTGATTGACAGCTTTAATGGGTAGTGGTTTCTTGGGTGGCAGTTTTTTTCTTTCAGGGTTTTATATATATCTCCTCATTGCCTTCCTGCCTGCATGGTTTCTGCTGAAAACTCCAAGCTTACTCTGATTTGCTTGCCTTTGTATATTATA
>NW_006418632.1:1824-2357 GCF_000296735.1 Chrysochloris asiatica | reverse complement strand
CAGAAGGAATAGAAGTAAATACTATTGAATGATGATGCATGGAGGAGATTGTAATCACTGCAATGAAACAATGAGTGTAAGACCTATGTTCTTCCATGTAAACTATCATGTAAACAGGGTCTTTCCATGTAAACAGGGTCTTTCAATATGCTGTCTACAAAAAACACACCTTACACACAAAGACAAAAAATAAACCAAAAAAACAAAGGATGGAAACTATGTATCTCAAATTGATGGCAATCAAATGAGCAGGAGTGGGAATGTTAATCTCTGATAAAATAGACTTTCAGACAAAAGCCAACATAACAAATGAAGAAGGACATTATATCATGACTAAAGGGTCAATTGAGCAAGAGGACATAACCACAATAAGTACTGATATTCCCAATGCAAGAGCCTAAAAATAGATATATCAAACTCTAACAGAACCGAACAAAGACACAGACAACTGTACAATATTGTTATTGCTGTTAAGTGCCATAGAGTCTGTTCTGACATATAGCAACCCTGTATAGGGTTTCTGAAGAGTGACT
>NW_006418632.1:0-629 GCF_000296735.1 Chrysochloris asiatica | reverse complement strand
GTATACAGGGTTGATAGGGATGGGCAACTCAGACATTGGCTACCTAAAATGAGAGTGGCTATAAAGGCATGAAGTGTCTGGCTTACAAGTTTTCAATAGTGAGTTTAGTTTCAGAGCAAGTATGGGAGGGTAGAATCCCCACTGAATAGTTTTCATCTTGTCTAGATGGGTCTAGTGAAAAAAGATGGGGATAGAATTCTTTTGATTCAATAGTGAGTAAATGTTATCAAGACTTGTATTGCATTTGTAACAACTATAAAGGTAGAAGATGTATCACAAAAAGGGAGAAGTAGTCAATTTACATTCCAGGAACAGAGAACCCTAGGAACATCAAGGGAGAAGAGCAGGAGAGGAATGTGGGACCCTATCCAGAGAAGCAGCGACACCAGAGATGGAGGCAGAGATAATGGCATGGAGAGACTGAGAAGCTGAAGACTCTAGACTCATGGAAAGAGAAAGGCTGTATGTATGCCTACGGGCAAGAGGCAGGCTTGCAAAATGTGCCCTTTGGTTGTTTAAACAATTATATATTCCTGTATGTTTTGTGTACATAAAAGTTTTTTTAAAAGAGAGAATAGAAGCAAATACCATTAACCAATGGTGCATGGAGGGAATTGTAATCATTGCAA
>NW_006418631.1:695-2344 GCF_000296735.1 Chrysochloris asiatica | reverse complement strand
CCCAGTGCCTGGCCCAGTGCCTGGGACGCATATATTAGGTGCTCAGTAAATGTTCATTGAGTGGATTCTCAGTGGTGGATCATTTCTAAGAACTGTAGTCCCATAATTCCCCAGAAAATTCCCTTGAGAAGCTGTGATGGGCCCAACGGAGGCTCTCATGTGACTCAGCCCTCAATATCTGCTACTTTGCCTCTCCAATTCTCCCTGAGGCTGGGAATTTAGGGGGCCTCTTGGAATGTGAAAATATTTATTCCAAGACCTTGCCCATTTTATAGTCTGTTTACTATAAATAGATCACATATAAAGTTTCTGTATTTTATTTTCTTGAAAGATGTTTTACAGACTAATTAGTTTTGAAGGATGACCTTTCTCTGGGGGCAGAGGAGAACACTAGTCCCGGGGAGGGGCTGGAACTGGAGTTCTAAAGAACCACGCATGGGTGACATCCCAGAATACATTTTGTCTGCCCCTAACAGAGTACTTGTAGCATAGTGGTTACGAATTGGGCTGCTAACCTCAAGGTCGGCAGTTCGAAACTACCAGCTGTTCTGCAGGAGAAAGATGGGGCTTTCTGCTTCTGTAAAGATTTACAGCCTCAGAAGCCCTGCACAGGGTCGCTATGAGTCAGAATCAACTCCACGGCACATAGACACCACCACCACCAGAGTACTCTGTGGTGGAATCTATTTGGAAGAAATGTTGTGCATGCACCCAATTAGCATGTCCCCTCTTAAACTGCCTACTTCTCAGAAATCTACTCTTAACCTTATTAATAACCATGATGTCTTTTCCCACCTAAAACCTTTAAGCCCCAGAAAATATTTTGCTCTGAGGGGTTAAGTGGTACATTAAGGACGCCCCATCTCTGTTTGCAAACTTCTTTCCAATAATAAACATTTGCTTTATGTGGAAATTCTGCCTTTTCTGACTATGCTTAATCAGTCGAAAGCAAACGGCCTCCCTGGTAGGGCATGGTGTGATTAGCACATCTGTTAACACAGTGAGAGCTTCCCTACCGCTTGTCTATCAGTTTGGCATACTGTGGTGACTTGTGTGTTGCTGGAAGCTGTAACACCAATATTTTAAATGAAATCAGGGTCATGCCTCATGGACTGTTTCAGCAGAGCTTCTAGACTAAGATTAGGAAGAAGGAGAGGCAGACTTCCGAATAGTCAGCCACTGAAAACCTTATGAATGGCAGTGGAGCACTGTCAGATATAGTGCCACAAGATGAAAACATTATGAATAGCACCAGAAATAGTCAGCTATATGAGCCCTTCAAGTTTGAAGAGACTCAAAATACGACTGGGGAAGAGCTGCCTCCTCAAAGAAGAGTTGATAGTAATAATGTGACTGGAGTAAAGCTTTCAGGACCCTCATTTGCTAATTTGCTCAAAATAAGAAGAAACAGCTGCAAACATCCATTAATAGCCAGAATGTGGAATGTGTGAAGTGTGAATCTAGGATAATTGGAAGTTGTCAAAAATGAAATGGAGCACATAAAGATCTATAGCCGAGGCATTAATGATCTGAAATGAATGAGCATTGTTCATTTTGAATAGGATAATTATGTGTTTTACTATGCCAGGATCCAACTGGAAAGGAATGGCATTACATTCATTGTCAAAAAGAACATTTAAAGATCTATC
>NW_006418631.1:0-595 GCF_000296735.1 Chrysochloris asiatica | reverse complement strand
TGGCTTGGGTCAGGTGCACCTTAGTCCTCAAGCTGACATCTTTGCTTTTCAACACTTTAAAAAGGTCTTGTGCAGCAGATTTGCCTAATGAAATACATCATTTGTTTTCTTGACTGCTGTTATAGTTAAATGTGCAAACATCTGGAGTTAGAAAATCAAAAAAGAACATGTTTAGCATATCCCAGGCTGAAAGAACTGAAGAAAAAAGCCTCAGCTTGCAATACTGAAAGATTTTATGGGCAAAATATTGAATGATGCAGAATGCATCAAAAGAAGGTGGAAGGAATACAAAGAGTCACTGTACCAAAAGAAATGCTTGATGTTCAACCATTTCAAGAAGTAGCATATGACCAAGAACTGATGATACTGATGAAAGAAGTCCAAGCTGCACTGAAGGCATTGGTGAGAAACAAGGCTCCAGGAATTAAGGAACACAAATTGATATCTTTCTTCTTCTTTTTTTTTTTTTTATTTATTTGAGGTTTTTATTGTGGATTGACTGAAAGTTTACAGGGCACATCATCAGTTTCACATTCAACACTTCATATAACTTGTTTCATTACATTGATTATAATCCACTCCATATACCATCAGT
>NW_006418630.1:4265-5023 GCF_000296735.1 Chrysochloris asiatica | reverse complement strand
TTGGACATATTGTCAGGAGGGACCAGTCACTGGAGAAGGATATCATGTTTGGTAAGATGGAGGGTCAGAGAAAAAGAGGAAGACCCCCAGTGAGATGGGTTCGCAAAGTGGCAGCATCAATGGGCTCAAGCGTGGCAACAATTGTGAGGTTGGCCCATGACCGGACAGAGTTTTGTTCTGTTTTGCATAGGGTCACTATGAGTCAGTACCGACTTGATGGCACCAAACAACAACAACAATACCTAGCACAGTGGTTAAAAAACTCAGCTGCTTACGAGAAGATTGGCAATTTGAACCACAAGCTGCTGTGTGGGCAAAACTATGTAGCAGTCTGCTTTTGTAAAGATTGACAGCCTTAAAATCTTATGGGAAGGTCTACTCTGTCCTATAGGGTTGCTAGGAATTGGTATCAACTCAACAGCACTGGGTTTGGGTTCTGGTTTTGGTAATACCCAGCCCAGGCACCCTGGTATAGTAATCGTTAAGCACTTGGTCGGTAACCAACAGGCAGATTGTTGCTCATGTTGTTAAGTGCTGTTGAGTCAATTCCAACTCATAGTTTCCCTATGCATGACAGAATGAAATATTGCATGGTCCTACTTCATCTTAGCGTAGTGGTTACGAATCGGGCTGCGAACCTTAAGGTCAGCGGTTCGAAACTAGCAGGTGCTCCGCGGGAGAAAGATGAGGCTTTCTACTCCCGTAAAGATTTACACCCTCGGAAACCCTATACAGGGTCGCTATGGGTCGGAACCGAC
>NW_006418630.1:0-600 GCF_000296735.1 Chrysochloris asiatica | reverse complement strand
AATTTGTGGCAGAAGGAAGAAATCCATTGCTTTCTAATTTGAGATGCTCAGCTGCTTGAGGAGCCGCCATCTTGGGTGAGACAAAGCGGGGGATGGATCAGAGCGGCCACAGACACCTGGCAGAACCACGGAGATAAAGGTGTGGACTTTCTTCTCTTTTGGTAGTTGTTCATTCGTCCCTTGCTGTTCACGCACCTCCATTCAGGTGACTATAGGGGTGCCTGAGCTAGTGGGCATGCCAGCCCCACTCTTGGAGGATTCTACTACGCATGTGCACAGATCTCCTTGAAATTTAAAGAGACAGTTTCCAATTAAAATCAAATGGCCACAGTCAGCCCTGAACTGTTTACAACTAGAAAAATGGCATTAACGGGAATAGTGGAGTGGGACAAGCAGACAAAAAAGGAAACAGGCCAAAAATTAAACCCTAAGTTATGTCAAAACAACCAACAGTGGCATCATGAAATTTCTCAAGAAGACGAGTGAAAAGGGAAGCCCATTTCCTGATCACATCTATCTGGAGGCATTCAGAAAGCATGAAAAATACCAAAATACATACCCATCTGAGTATTAAGTCCACAGATAATCCCTGAAGATGCC
>NW_006418629.1:4394-4946 GCF_000296735.1 Chrysochloris asiatica | reverse complement strand
TCAATTGTAAGAGCTTGTAATAAGTATTGATTTTTGATCATTCTAAATCCTTTGTTTCACATGTTTTTAATAACGAGTGTATGAAACATAAGAATAAAAGTATGTTTTGGTGAACTATTTGCATGAAATACAGACAAATAGTGATAAAAACAACAAAAGAGGGGAAGAATTACATAAAGAATATTTTGCATGTTACTGGTATATCTGTAGAACTGAGAGTCACATTAAGATATATTATTCAGTAAATCTGACAAACTTCTTTAACTACCTCTTTCTAGATTCTGCTATGCTCCCCCTCAAAGTCTAGGCATTGGACCTGGGGTCTCATGTGAAGGTAAGATTAACCGTCTATGTGTATAGTTTATGTTACAGTGTTTATTGGATTGTTTATTTAATTTTTTCTATAAATATTAAGTATTGTAATTTATGTCATCAGGTATCAAACAGATTTCAAAATAAAAATAATGAAAAAAGAAAAGAAAACACAGCAGTCACAAACCTAGATACTATATCATTTTTAGACTACAGAAAATGTTAATTTTATAGGTTGTA
>NW_006418629.1:0-479 GCF_000296735.1 Chrysochloris asiatica | reverse complement strand
CAGTTGGCACAAATCCAGAATTATTACTGTGAAAACAATCCCCAACTTAGTAATGTAACTCAATTTAAGTAAAAAGAAATCCAACCAAAAGGTATATACTTTTTACATTTTTACTTTAGTAATTTCTCAAGTTACTAAAACATTTTAACCCAAGTAAATTTTAAGGTATATGAGTAGAAATTTGGTAATTATACTTTATAACTGTTTATTTAAAATGTTTCCAAGTTGAGGACTGCACAAATTAGAAATTAAAGCTGAGTGTATTTTTACCATATGATTAGAAATTAAAATATTTTTTAGATATCCTTGTTGGAGATAAAAGGCAGGACGACTCTTTAACTGATATATATATCCACTTCACCTGACTTTTTTTTTTTTTTTTTTATGTTATCAAATACATCACTTTCGTTGGACTTACAATTAACACTCATGGAAGTAGCAGCCAAGAAATCAAAAGATGTATTGCATTAGACAAATCT
>NW_006418628.1:2960-3587 GCF_000296735.1 Chrysochloris asiatica | reverse complement strand
GCAAATTTCTACGAAACAAAGTTCAGACATGCTCCCACCCTACAACCTTCTTTACCCTATCCTGACACCAGTCATTCTCCCACAGCAGTCTTTGCTTCACATCTGGATTTTAAAATCCATTGCAGTGGCCACACAGAGCTCATGACAATATGCACTATTATTCTGAGGTTCATTAGGGAAGTGAACAGGGTATAATTCAGGATCAGAACCAACTCAGGACAAAGCAGTTCTCCAGTCAGGAACACCTCCTCTGCCATTCTGCAAACACGCCTCACTCTTGTTCTCAGCCTCTCCGCCATTGTGGCCCCTGGCAAGAGATACAAAGCTCTTTTAGCCAGGTTGGGAGTGCTCAAAGGGCACATTCTGCAAGCCAGGCTCCTGCCTGTAGGCATTCAGCTTTACTCAGCCATAGGCCTAGAGCTGAAAGCTGTTCGGTCTCTCCATGCCACTGCCTCTGCCATTGTCTCTGCCATAGCCTCTTGATGTTTCTTGCCCACTCAAGCTCTTCCTTCTTGAGGGCCCTGGGATCTTACATCTCTGCTTCTGAAATGGCTCCTTCTAAGCCTAGCTGGAGGGCAAAACTAACCAATCCCAATTTTAGAGTCTTGTATACCTTATTTAAGGAGC
>NW_006418628.1:0-865 GCF_000296735.1 Chrysochloris asiatica | reverse complement strand
GTGGAAATTTCTGACCTCAGAAGATTCTGGATGCTGTTCAGGATCCCACCTAAGGTCTTCTGTAATGCAGAGGCTCTGCAGGAAGCCTCCTTCACTGGGCACCTTGTAGACCCATTTTAGGTATTGCAATATGTTATAGGCAGAAGACGGACTTGCAAGCTCTCTATGGTGATATTTTTGGCTATTCCTTTCTCTCTCCCTCAAATGTCTATTTTATAATGTAATGCCAGGGAAACCAAGATTCAAAAGACACCCAAGCATCTTACCATTGTTTCCCCCATTTTGCCCATTCCAATCATGTCTCAATCCCTGTATCCCAGAGACCTGTTTTTCCAAGGTTGTGAATACATTATTATTTACCTCTGTCTCACTTAGCCCATGCAAACCTCCCTAATTGTTCTCCCATCTGCTTTGTTCTTCCATTCACCTCCTCTTTCTTGTGTATTGCACCCCTTCCTAGCACCCAAATCATCCTGTGTCTATTCCCTACCCTGTGCTCCACCTTCTGCTCCCTGCCCCCGCTCTACCCCCCCACATACCAGTAACCAGCAAACAATTCCCCCCACCCTTTAGTATGGGTTCTTTTTCTTAGTCTTTTACAGTTGTTGTCCTATGCAGTATAACTTCTTTTGTGACTGACTAATTTCACTCAACATAATGTCCACAAGGTAGCATAATATTCCATTGTGTGTATGTACCACAGTTTGTTTACCCATTCTTCAGTTGATGGGCACTTCAGTTGATGCAATAGTAAATAGTGCTACTATTTTGTAAATAGTGTTGCTATGAACATTGGTGTGCATATATCTACTCATGTTATGGCTCGTATTTCTTGTGTGTAAATACCAAGTAGAGGAATTGCTGG
>NW_006418627.1:2315-3496 GCF_000296735.1 Chrysochloris asiatica | reverse complement strand
AAACCCTATACAGGGCCCCTATGAGTCGCAACTGACTCAATGGCACTTAACAACAAAACCACATAGCAAACATCACAAGAGGGACAGTCATGTTCACCACAAGGCAAATAGCAAGCAGCCTGTAATGTGACCAATAAATTATCCCAGATTTTTCTTCAAAGTTGCTGCAAACACATTTTTATTTCAATAATAGAAAGAGAGAGACCTGCATTCCCTCAGGCAGTCTACAGTGATGCTCCTTGATGGTGGGTGTTTTCCTGTCAATTCTGACTCATAATGACCCCGTGTGACAGAGTAGAACAGCCCCACAGAGTTTTCTTGGCTTTAATCTTTATGGAAGACGATCACCAGATCTTTTCTCCCAAGTTGCTGAGTGGGTTCAAATAGCCAACACTTCAGTTAGCATCTGAGCACTTAACGATTGTGCCACCAGGGCTCCTTGATTCAATTTCTGGTCCTACCAGTAACAAGATCTGTGGTCTTAAGCAAGCTCCATAAACCCCCTGTGCCACCTGTATTGAAAGAATTCAGTGTGGTTGCACACTGTTTTTGTGACTGGTGCAGGGCATCACTGCCCTCTAGCCACACTGCCATAGGAGCAATTCATGAGTGATAGCACTTGCCAATGCAGACAGTACCGTCTGCCACTCAACAGACTAATACTTACAAACTGGAGTGAACCCACGACACTGAGATTTTTTTAGTACTTCTTTCTCCAGCGTAAGTTAGCCAATCTCCACCCCCAACTCCATCCAAGGATGCTGGACTTAAGAGCTGGAAATGGAGGATCCAGACTTCATTTACATCTTTTTTATAAATCAAAAAACCCCAAACAGTGCCATTGAGTCAATTCCAACCCATAGTGGCCATATATATAGGACTCGTGAGACTGTAAATTTTTATAGGAGCAGACAGTCTTATCTTTCTCCTGCTCCTGTTTGAACCACCAACCTTGCAGTTAGCAGCCCAATGCCTAGCCCACAGCACCCCCAGCGATATCTATCTTTTATATGCATGCATGCCTTTCATTGAATCTTTATCAGGCTTGTAGCCAAAGTAATTTTCTTATACCAGGGGCTTCAAAAAATTCATGGGGGAAAAATGAAACTAAAAGATAATGGCCCACCCCCATCCAAAAAAAAGCTAGAGGATAGAGAGAAACACTGTTAACTGATGATATA
>NW_006418627.1:0-545 GCF_000296735.1 Chrysochloris asiatica | reverse complement strand
CTCCCCACCCCACCCCAAGCATCCATTAATTTATTTTCTGTTTCTGGGTATGACTATTCTGGACATTTCATATAAATGGAAATATACAATGTGATTTTTTGCTACTAACTTTTTTCACTTAGCATTGTGTTTCTAAGGTTCATCTATATTGTTGTTAAGTGGCTTCACATTGGTTCTGGCTCATAGTGACCCTCTCTAGGGTTTCCAAAGAGTGGCTAGTGAGTCTGACATACCAACTTTTCAGTCTAGTGCTAAACCTACAGGGCCACACCAGGACTGTATGTTTTAGCATATATCATATATTAGTATATTCCTTTCTGTGGCTAAACAATATTCCATTGTATGAATGTACTACATTTTATGTATCTATTCATCAGTTGATGAACATTTCAGTTGTTTCTACCTTTTAGCTATTGTGAATAATACTACTATGAAAACACATGTACTGTTTTTGTATGGTCATATATTTTCAATTCTCTTTGGTATAAACTTAGGTGTACTAGTCTAACTGCTTGTTTAACATTGTGAGGAACTGCCAAGTTGTT
>NW_006418626.1:2153-2747 GCF_000296735.1 Chrysochloris asiatica | reverse complement strand
CTACAAGGCAGATGAGTCCAACATGTTCATACACAGAGAGATGGCTACATAGCTGATGAGTCGAACATGTCCATATACTGAGTACTAGCTACATGACACACAAGTCCAATATGTTCATATACAGAAAGCTTCCTACATGGCAGTGTCAGTCCAACATATCCAGGCACAGAGAGCTAGCTATATTGCAGACTAGTCCAAAATGTTCATATACAGAGTTTGAGCTACATGGCCAATGATTCCAAAGTGTCCATATATTGAGAGCTAGTTACATGGGAGAGTACTGCAACATGTCCATACACAGTGAATTAGCTACATGGCAGATGAGTCCTTCATATCCATATAATGAGAGTTAGCTACATGGCAGATGAGCCCAACATGTGTATATATTGATGGCTAGTTACAAGGCAGATGAGTCCAACATGTTCATACAGAGAGAGCTGGCTACATGGCATATGAGTCTAACATGTCCATATTCAGAGAGCTAGAAACATGGCAGACAAGTCCAATATATTCATATACAGAAAGCCAAATTCATGACAGATTTGCCCAACATATCCATGCACAGAGAGCTAGCTACATGGCAGTTGAGACCAA
>NW_006418626.1:0-703 GCF_000296735.1 Chrysochloris asiatica | reverse complement strand
AGAGAGCTAGCTACATGGCAGAGTAGTGCTGCGTTTCCATATAAAATATTCTAGCTATATTGTAGATGATTCCATCGTGTCCGTATACTGAGAGCTAGCTACATGGCAGAGTCGTCCAACATATCCATGTACAGAGAGCTAGCTACATGGCAGATGAGTCCAAAATATACATATACAGAGAGCTAGATACATGGCAGAGTACGGCAAAATTTCAATATACAGTACTCTTGCTACATGGCAGACGAGAACATCGTGTCCATATACTGAGAGGAAACTACATGGCACAGTAGTCCAACATGTCCATATACAGATTCCTAGCTTCATGGTAGATGAGTCCAACATGTCCAAATAATGAGAGCTAGGTACCTGTCAGATGAGTCCAACCTGTGTATATATAGAGGGCTACCTAAAAGACAGATGAGTCTATCATGTTCAGACACAGAGCTGGCTATATGGCTGATGAGTCCTGCATGTCTATATTTTGAGAGCTAGCTACACGACAGACAAGTCCAATATGTTCATATACACAGAGCTACCAACATGGCATATCAGTCCAACATATCCATGCTCAGAGACTAGGTATGTGGCAGAAAAGTCCATAATGTCCAAATACAGATAGCTAGATACATGGCAAAGTAGTGCAACATTTCCATATACAAATTTCTGACTACAATGCAGATGAGTCCAATGGGTCCATATACTG
>NW_006418625.1:3422-3929 GCF_000296735.1 Chrysochloris asiatica | reverse complement strand
TTTTAAAGCATATACAACCTATAGTTGATGCAAATAATATTCTTTAAATATCACCTAAGCCAAGTCAAGGTGGTAGCACTTTTCAGGTCTTCTGTGCCATTCTACTTCTCTGTCATTATTGTTATGAATTATCTGTAGAAGGATAGAAAAATCTCTAGCTCTGATTATGAATTTATCAATTTCTCTTTTCTAATTTTGTTGGTCGTTGCTACCCATAATTTGGAACTCTGTACTAGACAAATTCCCAGCTGTGATAAAATTGACCCTTTCATCATTGTGGAATGTCCTCGTTTGTCCCAGGTAATCCTATTGTTTTGCAGTCTGTTTTGTCTAATATTGTTACAGTCATTCCAGCCTTCATGCATTTATTACCAGCACGGTATTTCTTTTTCTATCTTTTCACTTCAACAAGCGTGAGTTTTATGTTTAGCATGTGTTCCTTATTAAACCAAAAATGTGATCCTTATCAAATCCATGGGACTGATTTGATTCTGACTCATTGTGACG
>NW_006418625.1:0-837 GCF_000296735.1 Chrysochloris asiatica | reverse complement strand
CAAAAATCTGTACAAAAATGTTTGTAGCAGTTCTATGCAACGTTTAAAAAACTGCTATTGTTTTTAGGTGCCATCAAGCTGGTACCAACTCATAGCGGCCCGATGCACAACAGAACAAACCACTGCCAGGTCCTGTGCCAATCTCACAATCCTTGCTATGCGTGAGCCCACTGCTGCTGCCACTCTGCCAATTTATCCTGTTGGGGGGTCTTCCTGTTTCTCAGTGGCCCTCCATTTTACTAATCATAATGTCCTTCTCTAGGGACTGGTCCCTCCTAATAGTATGTCTGAAGTAAGAGACAAAGCCTGGCCATCCTAGCTTCCTAGGAACATTTTGATTGTTCTCCATACACATCAATTCTTCTATGGTCTTCCTTATTCATTGTCCAACTTTCACATGAATATGAGGTTATCAAAAATACCATGGCTTGGGCCAGGTGTACCCTAGTTCTATAACTGACATTTTTTCACTTTAACACTCTAAAGAGGTTTTATACAGCACATTTCCCAAATGCCATGTGCCATTTGAATTCCTGACTATTGCTTCCATGAGTGCTGATAGTTGATATGAACAAATTAAAATCTTTGACAATTTTAATCATTTCTCCACTTCTGTTATTCATTGGCCCAGTGGTGAGAAATTTTTTGTTTTCCTTACATTGAGGTGCAACCCATACTAAAGGCTGTGGTCTTTGATCTTCATCAGTAAATTTTTAAAGTCCTCTTCTCTTTCAGCAAGCAAGATTGCATCATCATATCACGGATTTTTGATGAGTCTTCCTCCAATCCTGATATCATATTCTTCTTTATATAATCCAGTTCTTAAAATTAGTTGCT
>NW_006418624.1:2713-3660 GCF_000296735.1 Chrysochloris asiatica | reverse complement strand
AGATGATTGGGAAATTCTAAAAATTAGAAACTTATGTACATCAAAGAATTTTAACAAAAGAGTATAAAGGCAACCCACAGAATGGGAAAAAATCTTTTGCAATGACATATCAAACAAGGGATTAATTTCTAAAACCTATAAGAAACTACAACACCTCTACAAGAAAAAGACAAGTAACCCCATTTTAAAAATGGGCACAGGACATGAACAGCCATTTCACCAAGGAAGAAATTCAGGCAGCCAGCAAATATATGATGAAATGTTTACAATCATTAGCCATTGTTGTTGTTGTTAAGTGCATCAGGTCAATTCCAACCCATAGCGATCCCATATAGGGTTTCCAAGTAGTAGTTGGTGAGCTGGAACCACCGACCTTGCAATTCAAATGGCTTTGCAGTCTGACGCATTAGCCTCAAAACAACAATGAGACATCATCTGACACCAGCAAGAACAGCAAAGTTCAAAAATGCAGAGGATAATAAATACTGGCGAGGATGTGGAGAGACTGGGACCCTCCTACATTGCTGGTGGGAATGCAAAATGGTCCACTCTGGAAAACAGTATGGCGCTTCCTCAGAAAGTTGGAAATAGAAATATCATATGATCCAGCAATTCCTCTACTTGGCATTTACACACAAGAAATTCAGTCCATAACACGAGTAGATATATGCACACCAATGTTCATAGCAGCACTATTCACAATAGTAAAAAGATGGAGCCAGCCTAAGTGCCCATCAATGGAAGCATGGATAAATAAACTTTGGAACATACACACAATGGAATATCATGCTACCTTGAAAATTAACAAGGAAGCTGTAAGCCAGCACATAACATAGATAAACCTTGAGTATATTATGGTGAGTGAAATTAATCAGTCACAAAAGAACAAATATTGCATAAGACCATTATTGTAAAAGCTTATGGAAAGAAACCCATACTAAAAAGGG
>NW_006418624.1:0-883 GCF_000296735.1 Chrysochloris asiatica | reverse complement strand
AGAGAGCTAAAATGAATAGAGTGAAGTACGATTAACTGATGGCACATGGAGAGGATTATAGTCATTGTAATGAAACAAAGTATATGAAATGTTGAATGTAAAACTGATGATCTGCCCTGTAAACTTTCACTCAATTCATAATAAAAACTTTTTTTAAAAAAAGGGAAGGAAGGAAGAAAGAAAGAAAATACCCAATTGATCAAAATAAAGCAGGAAAAAAAAGAAAAGAAGAACAAAAAGATGGAACAAATAGAAAACAAATAGCAAGATGGTAGATTTCAACTGTATAACATCCAAAATTATCTTAACTTCAAATTAGCTAAATATTTTAGCTAAGGGGTCAAGCTTAAGTGGACAAGACAAACAAACAAACAAGGCAGAACCTAACTATATATTGTCTAAAAGAAACATACGTACACACTAAGTATAAATTCTCTGGGAGACTATATCAATATCAGGCAAAATGAACTTTAGAGAAAAGAAGATTGCTAGGGATAAAGAGGTACATTGAGAATAATAAATAAGCTTCTTTATCAAGATGACACAGCAATCTTAAATGCATACAGACCAAATTACAGGATTTCAAGACAAAATAATCAAGGAGAACAAAAAGAGAGAAGATATAAATGATTAATTTGAGTATGTTGTTGTTGTTAGGTGCTGTCCAGTTAGGACTGACTCATAGCGACCTTATGCACAATAGAATGAAGCACTGCCAAGTCCTGCACCATCTTCACAACATTGCTGCTGCTACTGTGTCAATCCAGCTCATTGGAGGTCTTCCTCTTCTTCATTGACCCTCCATTTTATCAAGTACGATGTCCTTCTAATAAAATGGCTAAAGAATAAGAGACAAAGTCTGGCCATCCTGGCTTCTAAGGAG
>NW_006418623.1:2295-3438 GCF_000296735.1 Chrysochloris asiatica | reverse complement strand
CTGATCCTTCCTAGAGCTTTATTTCTGATTTTGCTCATGGGTCATGGGGTGACCTATGACAGTTTGTCCCTCCTCTATGTATTGTATGCCTGTGTATTTTACCATGGAATCAATGAGACCTGCTTGGTACGAAGCATCCACACTTGTAGACAGGAGGAGTTTGTAATGATCCATCGATGCACCTATCTGGAGAGTGACCACTTCTCCATGGATATATCTGTGGCCACATACCAGTGCTTTGCCACCGCCCAGGAAGTCCTGTACCCCTTGCTCTTGTGGTGAGTGTCCTGTCCCCCCAGCACAGTTAGACTCTGTCCCTACCAGTGAGGCGTCCTTTCCCATCTCTGAGCCTCAGTATGTTCCTCTGAGAAATGGGGAAGTAAGGGAGCAAAGCAGTCAGAATGAATGTGAGGACCCTATGAAACAAGTCCTGAAAATGTGTCCCCTGATCTACTACAGAGGACTAGACATATTGGGTTGTTCACAGTTTGAGATACCCTCTCTTCAGTGAAGAAGTTGTGTGTCCCACACTTACTTACTGCCTGTCCTTCAAAAAAACCTATTTGCCATGAGTAATGAGGCTCAGCGTACTTCTACAGGTGTCTCCACCTTCTGGAGCCAGAACAAACAATCCTGAGAGCTGACACAGTGCCTCCAGGACACATAGATACTGGGGAAGTTACCATTTGGGTTCATCCATGTAACAATCATTCCTAGGCCCCTACTGTTGCAGACACTGCTGTAGGCCCAGGGTAGCACTCAGTGAACAAGCAGGCAGACAGTCCTTCTCTCCTCGGCTCCATTCTAATTGGAACTCACTAAGGAACAGTAGCCTTCTTAGCAGGTGGATCCCACAACTCATGAGATTTTACACACTCATGTCTCCTCCAGGTGTGGAGAGAACTATCGTCAATCTGCCTGGGACCTCGGACCTGTGCAGCATCTCAAAGTGTGAGTGAGAAGTTGGATTATTGTGTTTATACTATTAGGCTGTGGGCTGTGGGGATTTATATCTGTTTTGTGACTGGGTGTACCCCCGGTCCTCATATCTACATCGCCCTGGAGGGTTGTACTCTGGGTACCTACTACAGGATTAAAACAGATGCAGAAAGCTGTTTTGAGGAGCAGAAGCAAGTATTGGGG
>NW_006418623.1:0-1320 GCF_000296735.1 Chrysochloris asiatica | reverse complement strand
CAGTCATGGTGCTCCACTTTTCTCCTCTTCCAGCTCAAGGGCCAACACCAACAGCGGAGCAGGAGGTAGCCCAGTTCATGTACAGAAACCACCAATGCAAACACTTCTCCTACGTCCTCCAGGGCACTTAATGCCTTATGGCCTGGGCCCCCTCCTGACCAGCTGCAAGTATTTCCAGCCCAGGTGGCTCATGAGAAAAACCTGGGCAATATTCCTGAATACTCCCCAGTGGAGGCTCACGAATAACATCCCTGGGTGGATCCCCATATTCAGGCTCCAATCACTCCACAACAGGAGTCCTGTCTGGCTGCATATTTGAAGGCCCATAGCAGTTCCAGACTGATAGATCCACTACACTCCCCGTCAACAGCCTGATACCCCTTTATCCACTTCTATCCACAGCCCTGAATCCCCCTTTTCAGTTCCATAGCCAGAGCCCTAGGCAGCCCCTGATCATTAGTTCTCCACCCAGAGCTCTTAGGAATTCTATTAGGAGTATTCATGCAGCATCACTTAGGAAGAAAATCTTTTCCTTTACCTGAGTGGATTTATTTATTATCATAATTAGTATAATTTTTTATATTGGTCATTTAATCCTTGCACTTTTCAATATTAACAGGTTAGATTTTAGCATTTAAAATTTTAGTTCGGATGTGTTTTTAATGTGTGTTCTAGTAGTTTTGTGTGCACCCACAATTCTTTGGAAACACCCAAATATCTACTGCCAGAGTGTTTTCATCTGCACAGCAGAAACACTGCACACAGAGAGGACTTTTTTTGGCCACTCTCCCTGAGCCCTGCTGTCAATCAGTGACTCTCTGTGTTTGTGGATTTTCTGCTGGCATGGAAATATGTAGCCTTTGATCCTTGCTGCTGTCACTTAGCTTAAAGCCATGGAGTTTCACTCAGGCCGATGCCGGTACGTGTGTCTGCCTCCAGGTAAGACTCAGTGGTGTTGCAACGTATCGGTGGATCACACGTTATTTACCCATGCATCTGTGTGTGAACATTTGCATTGATGATCTTTTTGACTCAGGAGGGTCCTGCTGCTGTGAGCACTGTGGATAGGTATTTATGTGAGTACCTGTGCATAGCTTATGTCACAAGTGTAGGTAAGGAGAGTTGGAATGGATCAAAGGATGGACAAGCTATGTTAGCTAATCAGTAGACCCCCCAGCTCCCAGTTATGTGAAGCAAGGATCCAGTGGTTCTGAAGGTAATGATGAGTGAGGTGAGGAGTGAATGGTAATGTGGTGGTTTTAGTAATGGCAAGTGAGAAGAGTGTACAAATGAGGAGTAGGGAGGGCTACAGGTACAAAT
>NW_006418622.1:2257-3510 GCF_000296735.1 Chrysochloris asiatica | reverse complement strand
CACAGTCAGCAGTTCGAAACTACCAGCTGTTCTGCGGGAGAAAGATGAGGCTTTCTGCTCCCATAAAGATTTATAGCCTCAGAAACCCTGTGCAGGGTCGCTATGTGTTGGAACCAACTCCATGGCACATAACAACAACAATTTATCTTTATGGAGTCCTGGTGTGGTGCTTCAGGTTAATGCACTGGACTACAAGGTTGTCTTGAACCATAAGGCCAGAGGTTCAAGCTTACCAGCTACTCCTTGGAAACCCTGTACAGGGTTGCTATGAGCCGGAACCAACTCAACAGCACTTAACAACAACAACATTTATCTTTATGGCTTAATGATAATCATAAAGTTGATAGAGGGGTTTTTCCTGCAATGAAGTTCTTACCCTAGTTTCTTCTTCCTGGGGGTCCCAAAAAGGCAGCTATAGGGTCAGCTCTAGGTACTTTGTCCTTCTTCTCTTAAGGTTCTTAGGTCCCCTTTATTATCTACTTTTCTTTCTTTTTAAATAATATTTCATTGTTTTCAGTGAGTGCTTACACAGCAAATTGTTTTTGTTAGGTAACATCAAGTTGGTTCTGACTCATAGCCACCCTATGGACCATAGAACAAACGCCTCCCTGGTCCTGCATCATCCTCTCAGTTGTTGTATTTAACCCAGTGTTGTAGCCACTGTGTCAGTCCATGCCCTGAGTGTCTTCCTCTTTATCAATGACCTTCTACTTTGCCAAGCATGATGTCCTTCTCCAGGAACGGGTCCTTCCTGATATACAATTTCTACAAAAATTATTCAGTGATACTGGCTACACTTTTCATAATATGTCAATATTCTCATTAATTTCATTTGGGTTGTTGTTTTGAGTAATCTAGTTAGCAATGGCTAACCATTTGGTCTCATATAAATGATTTTTTAAAGGAGCACAGTACTTGGGTTCTTTTTTTAAAAAAAACTTTTTATTGTGAATTGAGTGAAGGTTTACAGATAATAATAATCATATATTTTGGTTCATTACAATGATTGCAATCCCCTCCATCAGTTAACAGTATTTACCTTTATTTACTTTAACTCTTGCATTTCTCCCTATGTCTCCTGCTACCTTAATCCTTTCTCTTCCAATCTCCTTCATGTTGTATATTGCCTGCCTATTACCCATGTTAACATGTATCTACCCTCTAGTTGTCAAGAACTTCATTCTTCTTGGATCAACTATCAACATTCACAGAAGTATCAGTCAAGCAATCAAATGACGTACTGCATTAGGCAA
>NW_006418622.1:0-618 GCF_000296735.1 Chrysochloris asiatica | reverse complement strand
GGCCATGTCACTGTCTCTGGGCCCAGGAGTCCCTGGGTGTTGCCATACTGCTGGCCATCCAGGTCTCCATCCGGGTTCTCAGGGGTCTTTTGAATGTGGTTGGGCTTAGCTCGCAACTTCATTGCTGTTTTTTCATCCTCTTCCTTTATCGGTGACCAACCAGACCACATGCCTGCTCATGTATTTCCCCTTGAGTCTCAGTCTTGGAAGGGGGTTTGCTCTGAGGGGTTCTGACTACTTGCCATGATGGTTCTCGGACAAACAGCTTACTTGTTCTTGTAGTAATCAATCAGACTGCTGTTATTGTTTCAGATTTTTTCTGCTGGTCTTTCTTTCATGAAGTATCTTCTGTTCTTCTAGCTGCTCCAGGCTGGTCTACTCATCCTTTCCAGTGGAAATCTTCTACCTCAGTTGGTTCTGGATGGGGTTCTGGATTCCACCTATGGTCTTGTGTAGTGTAAAGCCTCCACAGGAAGCCTCTTTCACTGGGCAACTTCTAGCCCCCTTTAAGGTATTCCAATCTTCAGTTATAGGCTGAAGATGGACTTATATGCTTTCTGTAGTAATGATTCTGGCTATTCCTTTCTCCCCACCTCAAGTGTCTATTTTACAATGGTA
>NW_006418621.1:1177-2183 GCF_000296735.1 Chrysochloris asiatica | reverse complement strand
ACAATCCAGAAGAATATTTTTCCATGTGCAATTATCCTTTTTCTATTAATTCTAGCAATTTTACCAAGTTCCCAACATCTAGGGAATGGATTAAAATGTCACTATGTCCATGACACTACCTAAAACACTAAATTGTTTGTCTGATCCCATGGTACAATGAAACACTTAAGGCCTCCAGCTGCATAGACATTTTTTGAAAGTGAGTTTTGTCTCCAGAAAGTATTTTTATAGAAATGTACAACCTTCTGTAATGGCTTCAGACCATTTGTTTCGCTTCACTCTGATAAGTGACAGTCTCTTTGTCCTTAAAACAAGTACCCATCCACATTCTTCCAACAGGTGCATTAGTGCTGGGAGACTGTCAGGTGGATAATGAGAATTCAGCGATTTGAGAAGGCATGTCATATTTCTGAGGATGATGGGGAGTCATTTTCCACCACTTTCCCAGGGTAGATGTCTTATTTTCCTGCCACTCTTCTGGCATCGCATTAGTTACACTTTGCTTGATCTGATCTGATTCATCAAACAAATGATTTTCATCAATTATGTGACAGTTTACACTGTCCAAACTTGTCATGAGCCCCACAGATTTTTCAGCATCTCACTGTGGTGTATCCAATGCCGTCAGTGCACCACTATAGGTCAGTGAGAGATGCAGGATTGGAAAACAAAATATTAAAGCCTAAATACTTTCACTATCTTTCCCCCATCAGTTTAACTACAGCTCATCCTTTGAATTTTGTCACAAGGTCATTCTGTTCAGGAAACGTCTCTATTGTTGTCTACATCTGCCCACTTTGAGGAAAACTGTTTACTTCCTCCTAAAGTATCTCTGTGGAGTCCTGGTATAGCATTATAGGATAAGCCTTGGAATGCTAACTGCAAGGATGTTGTTGTTGTTGTTAAGTGCCATCGAGTTGGTTCCGACCCATAGTGACCCTGTACAGGGTTTCCGAGGGTGTAAATCTTTACGGGAGTAGAAAGCCTCATCTTTCTCCCGCGGAGC
>NW_006418621.1:0-502 GCF_000296735.1 Chrysochloris asiatica | reverse complement strand
CCCCACAAATGTAGTGAAGAATTTAATAATAAATTTCTATTATAAATAACAAAGGAAAAATAAATAAGTGGAGGCTAATAAAGAAAAGAAAATATAATTATAATATACTAGGCAACTCCCTCGCAAGTGGTGATTTTAAGAATAAAAATACTGAAAATAAATTTTACCACAATAACGTCATAGGACAGATTGGAAGAAGGGATGTGAATTTGGATCTGGTAGTAAATAGAAATTATAAGAAACTAGTGAAAGAGAAACACAGACCAAGGGGAAATTGTTCAAATGTAACAAGGATAACTGAATGGTTTAATATTAGAAAAGTTGTACATCAGGGTTATATCCTTTCCCCATACTTACATTCAGTCTGTATGTTGAGAAGATAAGCTTAGAATATGGATTATACGAAGAAGAATGTGGCATCAGAATTGGAGGAAGACTCATTAACAAGCTGTGATATGCAAAAGATATAAACTTGCTTGCTGAAAGTGAAGATGACCTGAAA
>NW_006418620.1:11781-12765 GCF_000296735.1 Chrysochloris asiatica | reverse complement strand
CAAGTTCATAAAATTGTATCAGATTACTCTTGTTTTCCTCTTCTTTCTTCTTCTAGTTGAGTTCTGATCATTCGGCCATTGAAGCCAGGTCAAGTAAGTATTATCTGCAAGTGTGGGTGTTCTTGTGCATCTCCCCTCACTTCATATAACCTGGACACTTCACTTACCACTCTGGTCCTCTGTGGCTATGTCACTGACTCTGAGCCCAGGAGTCCCCAGGTCTTGCCATACTGCTGACCAACCAGATCGCCACCTGGTTTCACAGGAGTCTATTGAACATAGTAGGACTTAACTCACAGCTTCATTGCTGTTTTTCCATCACATCCCCATATTGGTGACCACATGTCTGCTCATGTATTCCCCTTGAATCTTAGTCTAGGAAGGGGGTTTGCGTTGAGGTGACCCAACCACTTGCCTTGATGTTTCTGGGCAAGAAACAAGTTTGTTCTTGTAGTAGTCAGTTGGACTGCTGTTATTGTTCATTTATTTTTTCCTGTCAGTTTTCTTTCAAGAAATGTCTACTGTTCTTCTAGCCACTCCAGGCTGGTCTGATTGTCCTTTCAAGTGGAGATTTCCCACCTCAGAAGATTCTGGATGGGAATCAAGATTCCACCTATGGTCTTATGCAAGGCAGGCACTCCACATGAAGCCTCATTCACTGGGTAAGTTGTAGCCCCATTTTAGGTATTCTAATTGGTTATAGGCAGAAGACTGACTTTCATGTTTTAAAATGGTGATATTTCTGGCTATTCCTTTCTCTCCCCCTCAAGAGTCTGTTTCACAATGGTATGCAAGGGAAACCAAGATTCAAAGATAGTCAAGCATCTTCACGTTATTTCCCCCCTCATTCAAACCATGCCTTAATCCCTGTATCCCAGAGCCCTGTTGTTCCAAGGTTGTGCATACATCATTATTTACCTCTGTCCCACTTAGCCCATGCAAACCTGCCTAACTGTTCTCCCATCTGCCTTGTTATTCCATTCC
>NW_006418620.1:0-1196 GCF_000296735.1 Chrysochloris asiatica | reverse complement strand
AGCATCAGTGGACTGAATCGTGGCAACAGTAGTGAGATTGGGCCAGGACCGGGCAGTGTTTCATTCTGCTGTGCATAATGTCACTATGAGTTGGTACCAACTCAATGGCAGCTAACAACAACAACAACATTCACATGAGCTTTCTACAGTCTCTCATAAGGAGCCACAAAGAGAACTGATTAAGAGGGTCTTGCTAAGTAGAATACCCAAGCCCAGCTATACCTGTTTGAAGGAGATTCTTTCTTTTATGAGCAAAGAAACACTCCTTTTTAAAGATAATTAGCTTAAGAGCTCTTAACAATAACTAGACTTCTATAAATGTCTTGTTAACTTAGTTTCCCGTGACTTACAATTCATCTCCGTGGGAGAGACATTACTTGTACCTTACTTCAAAAAGACACTAAAGATTGACTTTGTTCAATTGTAACTAATAGGCTGTTGAGTTCCAGCCAATTCATTCCCAGATCAGAATATATTAAAAATCTTTAATAGGCCCTTGTAAGAATGAGAGAGTTTAGCATTCTTAACAAGAGGTGCTGGGGAGAAAATGCCATTTCCCTCTCCCTTCTTATGCTATGGTTGACTGATACTGCTTTGTTAATTTGTTCACAGAAAAGTATGATGCTTGTAGGGTTGGGGGGTGTTGTCAAATGTGAAGTGTGAGGATTATGCAGAATGACAAACCAAAAAACAAAACAAAATGAAAATTCTCCTATGTGGCAGACACTATTCCAGGTGCTTGAAGAGTATACAACAGGAAACAAAACAGATAAATATCACTGCCCTCCTAACGCCAAAATTCTGTGGGAAATTGAGGCTTACCCAATCCTAGGAGTTTTGGCAAGTAGAACAGCATACCTGAAGCACCTCATTCAATATTCTACATTTTTACAGATATATAGGAAACAAAATTCACAACAAAGGTAAGTAACAAAAAAATTAAATTGGATTAAGGCAAGTGATCGGGTCCCCTCAGTGCAAACCCCCTTCTAAGACTAAGACTCAATGGTAATACACGCTCTGATTGGTGACCACGCTCGTCACCGATAAGGGGAAGTGAGGGGAAAACAACAATGTAGTGGCGATCTAAGCCCTACAATATGGAGAGGGAAGCATTCAGCTGATAAAAAGAGAGGGCATATGCACAAGAACACCCACACTTGCAGATAATACCCACTTGATCTGGCTTCAATGAC
>NW_006418619.1:2245-3447 GCF_000296735.1 Chrysochloris asiatica | reverse complement strand
ATGTACACAGCCAGCACAATGGCACAACCTGACACCGTAGTCCCAGTTCCCATGGTCTTGCACCCTCCTTTTCCAAGTTTAAATGAATACTTAGTTGTTGCAAAGAAATGATTTTTTTTTTTTAAATTAACTGTTTATTCTTAAACCTAACAGTTTTCTGAGGTCAGTATTAGGAAAGTCATTGTTGTTTTTAAGTCATTAAGCCAGTTCTTACTCCTAGCAAACCTGTATAGTGTTTCCAAGGAGTGAATGGTTGGTTTTAGTTGCCTAGTTTGCAGCTAGCGCTCTAGTGATTACCCTGTATCACCAGGACTCATATTAAGACCATTTTCCTCACTACCTATATTCTGTGACTTCTAGCATCCTATCCATGCTTTATATCTGACAACTGTGTAGCTTTCTAGTCCAAATAACCCCTCAATGGGCACATTGTATACCCAGTGGTCTTCCCTTCTCTCTACAGTACTTATTTCTACTTGTAGTCCTCCCTACTCCTCATTTATACACCCTTCTCACTTGCCATTACTAAAACCACCTCATTACCATTAACTCCTCACCTCACTCATCATACCTCCAGAACCACTGTATCCTTGCTTCACAAAATTGAGAGCTTGGGGGCTCTGTGGATTAGCTAACATAGCTTGCCCATCCTTTGATCCATCCCAACACTCCTTACCTACCCTTGGGACATAAGCTATGCACAAGTACTCACATAAATACCTATCCACAGTTCTCACAGCAGCAGGACCCTCTTGAGTCAAAAATATCATCAATGTAAAAGTTCAAACACAGAAGAATGGGTGAATAACGTGTGATCCACCCATACATTGCAACACCACTGAGACTACCTGGAGGCAGACATATGTACCGGCATTGGCCTGGGTGAAACTCCACGGCTATAAACTAAGTGACAGCAGCAAGCATGAAAGGCTACACATTTCCATGCAGATCAGAAATCTCCAGCAGAGAATCCACAGACACAGAGTCACTGATTGACAGCAGGGCTCAGGGGGAGTGACAAAGAAGAGAAGAGCTCTCTGTGTGTAGTGTTTCTGGTGTGTTGATGGAAACGCTCCTGCAGTAGGTGTTGGGCTGTTTTGATAGGGTTGTGAGTGGACAAAAAAACTACTAGAGCACACATCATAACTAAATTTTAACACATCATAACTAAATTAAAAACACATCATAACTAAAATTTTAAA
>NW_006418619.1:0-555 GCF_000296735.1 Chrysochloris asiatica | reverse complement strand
CACGTTTTCCCCTCCTACTTCTCCTTTAAGCCCTGAATATAGGAAGGAGATGCAGAGGTAAATGCGGTGTGGAAGCAGAGATTCTTAAAGGGGCTCCTATGAATCCCAAGCCTCATTTCTACTCCCTAGGATGCTGAGAGTACTCAAACCATCTTTGTAACTGATTTCCTACTGTAAAGGGCTCCCATGAGCCCATTCCTCAAGGCCAATGTAGATGTAAGGACCTGGGATGCACCCAGACACAGAAGAGACACAATTACCTCCAGGCCAAAACCTAATCAGGAAGCCCATCATCTCACTCACGCTTGGAGATTATGTGCAGGTCCAAGGTCCTGAGAAGATTGAGGTTAGTTGTGTCCACACCTGGAGGAGATATTAGGTTGTGAGGTCTCATAAGCTGTGGCCTCCACCTGCTTAGAGAAAGCTGGTATTCCTGAGTGAGTCCCGACTAGAAAGGAGGCCAAAGAAGGCAGACCTGCCTGTCTGTTTTTTAATGAATGATGTCTAGTGTCTAAAATTAGTGTATGCAGCAGTGGGATGTTATAGATGATTGTT
>NW_006418618.1:2311-3518 GCF_000296735.1 Chrysochloris asiatica | reverse complement strand
TGATGAGTTAATCATTGATCCTCCCTAATTAGGGCACAAATAGGATGATTTTTTTTTTTCCTTTCAAATTAATGTGAACAATCTGACACTGTAGGCTTCATCTTCAACATAATCTCATCCATTGTTAAAATGAGTTATCCATTTGAAAACTGCTGATTTTTTAGAGATATTGTCCTCATAAACTTTCTGTAAAATATCAATGGTCCCATTACTCTTCTGCCCAAAAATTACCATAAATTGATGTTTGTTCTTGCTTCAAATTTAGCAAAATTCATGTTGTTCTAATAAAGTTTCTTTTTTATTTTTGTTTTATCAACTTTTTATTTTGAATTGAGTGAAGTATTTCACAAAAGATAATCAGTCATTTTTTTTTCTTCTACAGTTCAAAAGAACCAATATTTGCACCTTAGATGGTCTGATTAAGAATATTTTCAAAATGATATCTTATCCTTCTTTTCTTAGTATCTCAAGTTAGATCTTCTTCAGATATGTCACAAGTCAGTATAAGTTTATTTTGGTGCAAAATAATTGTGAAATCCATGCATAGCTTTTCTCATAATACACACTTTCCATGACTCTTAAAAACTTTGTGCAAAAATAAAAAAGACAACAAGGAGGCCATATCTGACTTCCTCTGGATTCACAACAGGGGAGGAGAATCAAACCCAGTATCAGCACAAGACCAATTTCTATGAAGTGAAGATCCAACATGCTTTTACCCATCAACCTTTTTTACCTTAGTCTACCACCAATGGTCTCTCTCACAGTCACTCTTCTGGGTTCGATAGTCCATTGCAAGGGTCACACAGAACTCAGAGACAATACTCATTATTTTGGGATTTATTAAGAAATTAAGAAGAGTAAAATTAAGTAACAAAAACAACTCAACATGCTTCAGACCTCCAGTCAGGAACAACTCTTTTTATGCCATACTTCAGGCACACCTCAATCTTGTCTTTGTTTCTCAGGCATGTAAATGCCCAAAGGGCATATTCTGCAGGTCAACCTCCTGCCCATAGGCACTTACCTTTACTTAGTCCATGGGCTGAGAAGCCCACAACTGCTCTGTTTCTCCATGCCACCACTTTTCCAACAGAGAACTCAAGCTGTACTCTTGGTTCTTCCTTCATAATGATCTTGGGATCATCTCTTCTTGTTTCTGAGACAGCTCCTTTTAAACCTAGCAGAATGACAACACTAATCACTC
>NW_006418618.1:0-1387 GCF_000296735.1 Chrysochloris asiatica | reverse complement strand
TCCTTGAAAACCCTATACAGGGTTGCTATGAGTCAGAATTGACTTGAAAACCCTTACCAACAACATGGGGAGACATAAGAGTACACATGTAGGCAGGATGGATATGGGGGGGGGGGGAATGGGAATAGACCCATAAATATATAAATGTATGACAGAAGGTAATTGCACATTGGTATTTACTTTTGCTGCAAATATATACATGAATGTGGCAGAGCATACAGAGGACAAAGTTAAGAAACATTTTCATCATTACCAAACCCCTTGAGGGAATGAGTCACTGTGCCTGTGGACTCAGAACCATAATCTTGGGAGACACCATGATGAATTGGTCTTGTACAGTCCATGGAAACAATGTTCTACATCTATTTAGGTGAGTTGTGACTGCGATCTCAAAAGCTCCTAAGAGACCATCTAAGGTTTAACTACTTGTCTCTCTGTAGGAAAGAAGGTTGAATAAAAATGAAGATACTTGGTAACAATTAGTTCAGTGGACTAAGGGGCTATGTGAATAACAGTCTCCACATCTCTGAGTTCAGAAAAACTAGATGGTGTCTGGCTACCACTACCAATTGCACTGAAAGGGATCACATTAGCAAGTCCTGGTTAGGGTGAAAATGCGAAACAAAACTCAAAATCATAGAAAAAGTCAGGATTACTAGTTGGATAGATATTGGTGGAATCCTGAAATTCTACCCATTGGTCACCCTTCAGGTCTGGAACTGAAATCACCTTGAGGACCCAATTTTCAACCAAGCAATATACAAGTGTATAGGGAGCACAACAACCCTAGTGAGGTAAATTTACCATAGAATGATCAACAATTTGAGATCAATTAAGAGTAGCATTTACTTAAGGACCAAGATCAGATGAGTTAACAATCTGAAATGAAATTAAGTGTATGATTTGTTAAATGTAAAACTAATGATTTGCTCTTTAACTTTCACTCAATTCATAGTGGAAAGTTTATTTCTTTTTAAAAATCTCTCTAATTTGTGAACATTTGTCAATATCTGGTAAGCAATCATTTAAAAACTCATACCAAAAACTAACCAAAGTTTATTGTATTATTTTTGCCACCAATTTGGGGACATATGCTTAGAAAATTATTATTATTTTCATTCAAACAGAGCAATATAATGTTTAGCCACTGTTGACATTTTACAAATGATCAAAAAGAATGTTTAACTTGCCAGTAATTCTGATCACTCCCACATACTTAAATACGAAACCAACTGGGATATAGTTCAAATTCTTGCTAACAGTATAAGTGGGTAGAAATGTGCTAGACAGTATGGACAAATATAAGGTCTCATTTATCTTTAGAATAAAAACTATTGAATTACAATGATGTGAGGATAGCATGTGAGGAAGCTGATTTCATACACTA
>NW_006418617.1:0-3584 GCF_000296735.1 Chrysochloris asiatica | reverse complement strand
CAGCAGCGCAAGACCTTGGCAGGGAGATGGTGGACACTCGAGAGCTGATGGTAGCGGGGGCGTTCAGTTTAATCAGCATGATGTCATTGTCGATGTTGTAGGCGTTGTAATTGGGGTGGCGGATGACCTTGGCAGAGTCAATGAACTGCTCATTGCCCTCAAGGACCTCAATGTTGTGTTCTCCCAGACGCACCTGGATTCGGCTGGGTTAAAAGAGTAAATGTTTCCCAAGGATCCAGCTTGAAGTCCCCTGAATCCTTACCATCCTAGGAGATGTCTTAAACACAAAGTTCCAACAGACACCAGCCCTCTTGAGCACTCACTCAAAAGGGTGGCTGTGCGCTCACAGTAGACCTATCTGACATGGTTGACCTATCAGACACGGTAGACCTATTAGACTTGTTCCTGGATGAGTGTTGTCACAAGTACAGACTCATATCATCGTCCTCCATATTGTGAGTTTGAACAAGAACATGATACAAGTCCTGGTGTGATGCAGCACTATATTGTGCTGGACCTTAAGTCCAGTTTGAGCAGCTAGGTTGGTGGTTCAAACTCACTAGCAGTTCCTCAGAAACCCTATACAAGATCACTGTGCATCAGAATCGACTCAACAGCATTTAACAACAATAGCAAATAGTGGATAAGGAAAGGGCTTTGATGTTATTCAGGATCTTTGTCCTTTGTTGCATTATTGATCATCATAGGGACATGGGGTATGAGTCACAAGTTGGGACAGGACATTAAGGGGACAGAATAGGTCCTGCTTGTTTTTAACACTCTCACTTAAATTTCATGCCCTTTGTTACCGCCACATGTTATTATGTTTGGGTTGACTTTGATGACTGGTACTACTTTCTTATTCATGTCCCCAACCATTTTCAAGGGTTATATCCCCTCCACTCTGGTAGCATAGTGGTTACGAATCAGGCTGCGAACCACAGGTCAGCTGTTCGAAACTACCAGCTGCTCCGCAGGAGAAAGATGAGGCATTCTGCTTCCGTAAAGATTTACAGCCTCGCAAACCCTGTTCAGGGTCGCTATAGGTCAGAACCAACTCGACGGCACTTAACAACAACATCCCCTCCACATTTTCCCATGTACTTAGTTCCATCATTTGGGAGTACATCAGCAAAACTCTGAGGCCCACTCTCCATGGAAAGGTCCCCCATGCATCTTACAGTGCCTTAAGAAATAAGGGACTCTTAGAAGCTCAATGTTTCACCTCTCAAGCCTGACTCTGTAGGACATTCTGGCTTTGGCATGAATGGGGGATGCGTTGATCTTCACATACAGAGACAAGAGTGTTAACACTTACGACTTGTAGCAGTGAGCAGCGGACACAACCCACTGGTCATTGATGAGAGAGCCACCGCAGAAGTGGTAGCCAGCGTTCAGGGACACCTGGTAGGGAGCAGAATTCTCTTCGCAGGTGTAGCCCCCGACAATCTTGTCATCATCATCAGTAGGGAAAGCAACTGACAGGGAGAAAATTGGAAACTGTTGTGAGACACACCCTTCCTGCAATTTCTACTGCCTGATGAAGTTCTTTGTGGAGCAAATGAGAGAACAGTAGACCGTGTTCTTTTGTTTTATAAAACTGGAAGAAAGTGGTTCACAGGTAATTTGGTTTAAAGCCTTGCTATTCTGTAGTGGTTACGAATCGGGCTGCAAACAGCAAGGTCAGCAGTTTGAAACTACCAGCTGCTCCACGGGATAAAGATGAGGCTTTCTGCTCCCGTAAAGATTTACAGCCTTGGAAACCCTGTACAGGGTCGCTATGGGTCGGAACCGACTCCACGGCACACAGCAGCAGCATCCCATTATTTAATGGTATAATTACTCTACTTATACCATGAAAAATATTTCATTTTCAATTTGTTCTTTACATTTGGTAGTTTGTTCTTTGCATGTGTGCCATACACACCCACACACATCCGAGATCCCTTATGTGGTAAGTGCTCTTAACACCACTGTCGAAGGGTGTTGTTGCTGTTGTTTCGTGCTATTGAGTCAGTTCCAACTCACATAGGGTTACCTAGGCTATAAATCTTTGCACAACAAAAAGTCTCATGTTTCTCCAGTGGAGCGGCTGGTTGGCTCAAACCACTGCCAACCTGTGGTTAGTAGTCCAGTGCTTACATTGCAGAGACACCACACTACCCGTAAGGATATAAGGGATACTTTCTTTCACAGAGCCCTTCCATCTCAGTGGCAAATGGGTCTTCAATAAAACTTTGCAATATCATGGGGTGTTTGTTTTTGTTTAATCCTGTCCCCATGAGATAAGGAGGAGAAGGTTCACAGGAATGACTTGAGAATGTTTTGGCCTGGAGAAAAAAGTGGTTTTGTACATTTATTCCTCTAATTTTTCTCCTTGTTTTTAGCCTAAGCAGTTCACAAAACCATGTTACAAAACATTATCAGTTTTTAGCCACAATTTGGAGTCCTGGTGTGGAGCTGTGGGTTAATGCACTGGTCTGCAAGGTCTGTTTAAGCCTTAAGGTCGGCCATTCAAGCTCACCAGGCATTCCTTAGAAACCCTATACAGGGTCACTATGAGTCAGAACTGATCGGAGGACACTTAACAACAACATCCTCAACTCATTTCCATATTTCAGTGATCTTTACCACAACCAGACCCACTGACTTCAATTAGATTCTTTCCAATTCTCCATTAATCTCCCATTGGAAAATCGGGTCCCTTAATTAGTCTGTAATTTTTTTTTTTTTTTTTTACAAACTTTCTACTCTTCTAGTATTTTGAAATAATTTGAAAGAAGTAGTTCCCAAGTGAATAGACAGATGTACTGAAATTATGCCTGCCCAAATTGAATAAATGCTAGCTTCCATTTTCATAGTATGAATTTAGTCGTCTAAAATAGAAATAATCATTTCTCTGTTTCTTTTCATGATCGAAAAGCATACTATCTTAGGCCAGAGACACTTAACTAACAAAAAATGTTTTAACCACAAGTTCATAACATTTATTCTTGAGAAATAAATATCTCTCCTTCATAAGGTCCCTTGATTCTAGCCCTTTAGAGAAATGTGGGTCCTGACAGTTAAAGATTCTTCAATGAGCACAAAGTTAGTCACAATAGCCTGTGCAAATATTTAGGCACTCAATGGTCAACTGAAAGGTTGGTGGTTCAAGCCCACATAGAGACAACCTCAAGGAAAGACCTTGTGATCTACTTCTGAAAAATCAGCCATTGAAAAGCTTATGGAACACAGTTCCACCTTTACTTGCTTTCCCTCCTTCATAGTTTGTACCTATCTTTTGAAGTTCAGACAATGTTTCTAGAGTGGTCATCCTGCTCACCATGGTTTTCCTGACTTGCGGTCCTTACACCCCAATAATGATGCTTAAGAATCTATAAGCTTCTGTATTGGAAACTGCTGTTCCAACCTGCTAGGATTCTTCAGATTCTGTATGATATTCGCTGTTGTCTTCTGAAGCACTAACTGTGATAAACACCTATGGATTCATTCAAAGAGACTCACCAGCAGCTCCCAGAAGAGCGAGGAAGATGAAGGCCTTCATGATTGCTCACTGGACCAGGGCTGGAGAATAGGATGAA
>NW_006418616.1:1626-3501 GCF_000296735.1 Chrysochloris asiatica | reverse complement strand
CGTAGTGGTTACGAATCGGGCTGCGAACCTTAAGGTCAGCGGTTCGAAACTACCAGCCGCTCCGCGGGAGAAAGATGAGGCTTTCTACTCTCGTAAAGATTTACACCCTCGGAAATCCTGTACAGGGTCGCTATGGGTCGGAACCGACTCGATGGCACTTAACAACAACAACAATGTACATTCTAGGAGTCCTAGTGTGGTGCTGTAGAATAAGTACCGAACTGCTAACAGCAAACCCATCAGGCGCACCTTGGAGACCCTATACAGTGTTGCTATGAGTTGGAACCTATTCAGGCACTTAACAACAATAAAAACATGTACATTCTAATTAGCAAGATGTTGAGAAACAGAGGAATACAAATTGAAAAAGAATGAGGTGATTTAGAAAAGTTACATTTCTATGACTCAAAGAAGATAAGATTTTACAATAACAGAAAGTAGCCGAGTCGGTTGAAGTGCTGCCTGAATAATGTTGTCTGTGTGTCATTTGAAAGATGTTTCATAGGAGAAGGCCCACAAAGCCCTGCATGCCAGGACATGATCATACAGTACATGCCACCCCTAGACTCAAATCCAGTCTGTCCAAACCTCAGTTGTAACTTTGGCTCCTATCCAGTCTGATTCCTGCAAAATTACTCAGTGTGTCTGCTATTGGTGGATTTTGTCATTTTTGCAGACTGGAAAGGGAACTGATAGATAAATGCTAAACAAAACAACCCTCCTCCATTCAGTTAAATGCATACCAGGAGGTGTTTAGAAGGCTGAGAAAGCAGCAACAAAACAGCAGGACTTTGATATCTAAAATATTCTTGTATTCTAGGTTTTGGTTTGCTTTGTTGTTATTGTTGTTGTCCTGATTTCCTTGTTGCCATCAGTGGTGGTGGCAGTTATTGGATAGGCCTTGGCTAGCTCTTTAGAGCTGCTGCTTTGCCCAGTGACTGTATCTTTTCTGTTAGCATGCTGATCATACTTGGAAAGAATGAGTCAGTGAAATGTAACTGTGAGCAGTGGGGGTGGGTAGATTGTAAGTGAGAGTTCAGCCAAGACTTCCTGTACCAACTCAGGGTCATTATCTTTGGGGGAAGGTAGGAACTCACTTTAGTGATAGGAACACCCACACTCGCCTGGCATTTGCTGCATATAAATTGATTTAGAGAGGGCATAAGGACATAAATAAAAAAAGGAAAGAGAATTAAATGTTCTTTTGTAGATGCCAGGGTGGTGCTTTGAGACCACGCTATAATATCCCTGTTATTGACACCTTCAACTTGCTATTAGTTGGTGAGACTCATTAACTATTCACAATTGTCTGCCCTCATTCAACTCCTAGCAACTGCATTTACAGTCCTATTTAAAATAATAGAGTGAGATTGGTAACATTACTGATTTAACAGGAAATTAGAAGACTTACATTCACAGAGCTTAGGTAATTGACACCAACAGCACTTTTCTTGTAATTTATGCACTATGATTGATTTCATTCCCCAGCTAGTCCTAAAAGAATCTCTGAAGCATATTCAACCATCAGATTACTGTGCAAAGGAATTAAATGAGTATTATCCTGCTATCTCTTCCAGAGCTGGCAAAAAGTTTCTAAGTGGTTTGGAGCTCAGGACTCAGTCTAAAATAATAATGCTAACATAAAAGAGTTTATCTTTTGAGTGACAACTGTAAATTCATAGGAAGAAGGCTTTGTAATTGATAAACAAAGACATGATTACAAGTGAGTCATTTTTTTATGATTTTGCTAGGTTGTTAAATGCTGTTGAGTCAGTTCTGACTCATAGCAACCTTGTATAGGGTTTTCAAGGAGCAGCTGGTGGGGTTGAACAGCCAACCTTTCAGCTAGGAATCCAGTGCTTATTTTACAGCGTC
>NW_006418616.1:0-574 GCF_000296735.1 Chrysochloris asiatica | reverse complement strand
GAAATGGCTACAATCATGCATAGACAGAGAACTTCCAGAGGTTCAAGCTGGATTCAGAAGAGGCCTTGGAATGAGAGATATCATTGCTTATGTCCGATGGATCTTGGCTGAAAGCAGAGAGTATCAGAAAGATGTTTACCTATGCTTTATTGACTATGCAAAGGCTTTCGATGGTGTGGATCATGACAAGCTATGGACAACATTGAGAAGTATGAGTATTCCAGAACACGTAACTATACTCATGAGGAATCTATACCTGGACCAAGAAGCAGTTGTTCGAACAGAACATGGGAACACTGAATGTTTTAAAATTGGGAAAGGTGTGCGACAAGGTTGTGCTCTTTCACCATACTTAGTCAACCTGTATGCTGAGCAAATAATATGAGAAGCTGGGTTCTATGAAGAAAAACGTGGCGTCAGGATTAGAGGAAGACTCATTAACAACCTGCGGTATGCAGATGATACAACTTTGCTTGCTTAAAGTGAAGAGGACTTGAAACATTTACTGATGAAGATCAAAGAGCACAGCCTTCGGTATGGATTGCATCTCAATGTCAGGAAAACAAAAATCCTC
>NW_006418615.1:1710-3520 GCF_000296735.1 Chrysochloris asiatica | reverse complement strand
CTATAAGCCTTCAAACCTTTAAAATATTCCTATCTCTGTGGTTCTGAGTTTTGTAGCTCTGTCCTGGCTCTGCTTTGCCTGGTATTCTGTGCTATTGCTGACGGCGACCTTCACTGCACCTCCACCTTAGCCGCCATCAAGCCTCGCCTCCTGAATTGTTTATTTTTATCCTCTAAAGATGTCCAGTTTTAAAAAAATAAAATACCGTTAAAAACTAAGGATTTAAGTATATTTCATACCTTTCAATTTACTGCTCAAATCACCATTTCTTTGACCAATGGGAGCTTCTTCAAGTTTAGTTCCTGAATCTCTTTGACACAATGTTAGGGATTTTTCTTAGCTTACGTTCATAAGGAGAGCAAAACCAGTGAAGTGTATATAAATACACATAGAGAGTGAAACTTAGTACAAGAAAATGGCCCATGCAATTGTGAGGAAAGGGATCACACAATTGTGAGAAATCCCAAATCCATGGGTCAGACAATAGACTGAAGACCTCTGTTGGCTCAAATGGCTGAAGAGGCTGATGAACCCAAAATCTGAAGATCAGGTAGCAAGCTGAAAGCCTCAGCTTCTGGCACATGGAGTTGTTTCTTGGCATCAATCTTGCCCATAGTTTAGAAGTTTCCCAGCATAGTGCCCTAAGTCCAAACAACATGCTCCACTCCTGGCCATTTTGTCTTTGTGGTAGTAGGCCCCTATTTCTTTACTTGTTTCTCTCTTCCCTTATCTCATGTAAGATAAAAGACATTTCAGACCACACTACAGGGACTCTGCTTAGATGGGATCCAGGCCATGATGGGATTAAGGCTGTTGCACCCCACTGCTCCTCTGTTAGTTTGTCATACTGTGGTAGTTTGCATGTTGCTATAATGCTGGAAGCTATGCTGCTAATATTTTAAATACCAGCAGGGTCACCCATGTTGGACAAGTTTCAGCTGAGATTACAGACTAAGAAAGACTACTAAGAAAGAGAGGTAGACTATTTCTGAATGTCTAGTGACTGAAAAAATTTTGAAGATCAGTGAAACATTATCAGAAACAATACTAGAAGATGAGTTCCTCAGATTGGAAGGCACTAAAAATATGACTAGGGAAGAGCTGCCTCCTCAAAGTAGATTTGATCACAATGATGCAAATAGAGTAAAGCTTTTGGGACCTTCATTTGCTGTGGGAATAAGTAAAAATGATAGAAAAAGCTATTAAACATCCATTAATAGTCAGAACATGGAATATACAAAGTCTAGATTGAAGAAAATTGGAAGCTGTCAAAAATGAAATGAAACACATAAAGATCAATATACTAGGCATTAGTGAGCTAAAATGGATGGTTTGACCATTTTTAATTGGATAATCATATGGTTTACTACATTGGGAATGACAAATTCAAGAAAAATGGCATCACATTGATTGTCAAAAAAAACATTTCAAGATCTATCTTGAAGTACTACAATGTCTGTTATAGAATAATCACCATGCACCTACAAGGAACAAATCCAGCTTGTGCAAAAAACAGATGAATCTTGGAGAATGACAGTGGATTACTAAAAACAGTGACTCCAATTGCAGCTTCTGTTCCAGATGTTGTTTCATTACTTGAGAAAATTCATACATCTTCTGTTACCTGGTATGCAGTTATCGATCTGTCCAGTGCCTTTTTCTCAATTTTAAGGATCAGAAGCAGTTTGCCTTCAGATGTCAAGACCAACAATACATTTGCACTGTCTACCCACAGAGATACATCAATTCTCCAGCACTGTGTCATAATTTAGTCCACAGGGAACTTGATAGCCCTTCCCTACCCCAGGAT
>NW_006418615.1:0-528 GCF_000296735.1 Chrysochloris asiatica | reverse complement strand
CACAGAGGGAATATAAACAAATACTATTGAATGATGAAGCATGCAAGGGATTGTAATCATTGCAATGAAATGAATGTGATAGGAATGGTGTAATACTGATGTTCCCTCATGTAAACTATCACTCATTTCACAATAAAAACTAACAACAACAACAAAAAAGTGAACTGCAGCAGCACTACAGACCCTTTCTGGCACTATCCTGAAGGCCAGTGGTGACAGGAAAGCCTCCCAGTGGACAGAACATCAACTTATGTATCTGGTTGTTCATTTTGCTTGGAAGGGGAAAAGGCCAGATATGCCACTGTATTCTGACTCATGGAGTGTGGCCAATGACTTAGCTGGATATTCAGAGAATTGGAAGGAACATAATTGGAAAATTGATGACAAGGAGGTGTGGGGAAGAGGTTAGACCTCTTTGAATGGGTCCCCAAGCTGAAGATATTTGTGTCTCATGTGAAAACGCATCAAAGGGTTACCTTAGTAGATAAGGATTTTAACAACTAAGTGCACAGAATGACATGTTCTGTG
>NW_006418614.1:4125-5170 GCF_000296735.1 Chrysochloris asiatica | reverse complement strand
GTTTTTGTTTGTTTGTTTGTTTTTCTTACAATTTATTACCTTAGAGCTTCAGAAAATATAGACTACAAGCAGCAAGTTTCACCTTAATGAAGATTCAGTCTTGTTTAAAATATCCTATGGAACTTCAGGATAATACACTTAATGGCCAGGTTGGTTTGAACTGCAAGATCAATGGTTCAAACTCACCTACTGCTCCTCAGAAAACCTATATGAGTTGGAACTGACATGATGGTGTTTGACAACAACAACAAACACAAAATTATTATCAGTGATCTGGTGAATAACAACCTCTTGTTGATCACATTGTAAACATTTTCTCATTTGATACTACATAAATAACTCTTTCTGCAGTTGTAACTTGCAGTGAGACAAGAGTCCTCAAATGGATAATTTGTGGAAAAATTGAAAATAGCATATAGACAACTCAGGCAACATATCAGATCCAAATTCTTCCCTCATAAAACTTCCTCTTCATCCATTTACACTATTATGTTCTTTTTCGTCTGGACTGAAGGGAAAACCCTGGCTAATATATAGTTGATACAACCTCCATTTCAGTACATAGGGGTACATAAGACCTAATAGCAACCCACTCATTCATTTGTTCTAATTCATTAAATATTTATTAAGTGCTAATTTAAGATTCAGCCTGACATGGTATTTTCAATAACCTCTTATGCATGCAAAAGCTGGACAGTGAATAAGGAAAACCATAGAAAAATTGATGCTTTTGAGTTATGGTGTTGGAGGATACTATTCAAAGTGCCATGGGCTGCCAAAAGAACCAATAGA
Source organism: Chrysochloris asiatica (assembly GCF_000296735.1). NCBI lineage: Eukaryota > Metazoa > Chordata > Mammalia > Afrosoricida > Chrysochloridae > Chrysochloris > Chrysochloris asiatica. The sequence continues at coordinate 4,378 of NW_006418614.1, read as the reverse complement.
TTAATTTTGGAGGAAGTACAGCCAGATTTCTCCATAGAGGGCAAGACGGCCATACTTCGTCTCTCATACTTTGGACATAATGTTAGGAGGAACAATTGCTGGAGAAGGATATCATGTTTGATAAGATGGAGGGTCAGAGAAGAAGAGTAAGACCCCCAATGAGATGGATTGGCCAGGTGGCAACATCGGTGGACTCAAGTGTGGCAACAGTAGTGAGGTTGGTCCAGGATTGGACAGTGTTTCGTTCTGCTGT
>NW_006418614.1:0-655 GCF_000296735.1 Chrysochloris asiatica | reverse complement strand
CATTCTGGAACAAGAAGAATCAGAGAAGTCCACAGAGGAGATAGTTGAAGAGCATCTGGAGGAAATTTTCCCTAACATCTTGAAAAATGAGAAGACAAACATTTAGAAAGGATAGACCCCAAAAGACCCCAAAAGAAAATCAACAAGATATATAATAATCAAGCTCTCCAAAATCAAAGACAAGGAGAGAATCCTAAAAGCAGTCAGGGAAAACATAAATGTTACTTACAAAGGCAAGCAAATCAGATTAATCACTGACTATTTAGCAGAAACCATGTAGGCAAAAAGGCAATAGGGAGACTATGGGAAATACAGTCGAATACATTAAAACTGAATAACACCCTGCTGAAAAGCAACGGTGTAAAAGAAGAAATAAAACATCAATTCACAAAGTTACCAGAAACAAACAAGAATGAAAACACAACATACCAAAATCTTTGGGACATAGTGAAAGCAATTTATTGCGATAAATGCGTGCATCCAAAAAGAGGAAAGAACCAAAATTAACACATTAACACAGCATATACAACAATTAGAAACATAGACCAATAGACCGAACCTATAGTCACCAAAATAAAAGAAATAATCAAGATAAGAGCAGAAATAAATGAAATGGAAAACAGAAAAACTATAGAAAGAATCAACGGAACAAGAA
>NW_006418613.1:2225-3561 GCF_000296735.1 Chrysochloris asiatica | reverse complement strand
ACTGTCACAATTGTAAAGGTAGAAGTTTTGTAACAAAAAAAGGGAGTGGTTAATCTTACAGTCCAGAAACAGAGGACCCTAGGACCATCAAGAGAGGAACGCACAAGCAGAATGCGGGACCTTATCCAGAGAAGCAGCAGTGCCAGAGATGGAGGCAGAGATGGGGACATAGAGAGGAGGAGTGGCTGAGGACTCTAGATTCATGGACTAAGAAGAGAGGGACTAAACTGTTGGCCAGGAGGCAGACTTGCAGAATGTGCCCTTTGGAGATGTAAATTATTATATATGCTTGAGTAGTTAAAAAAAAAAAAAAGTAACAGAGTTTATCACGAGGCAAAGCAGGGCTGACACTAGAATCCTTCGTGATAGCCATTTCACAAGAGGTGATGTGGACAGAGAAGGACAGATAAGGGCTCAACTCACCTGTTGCCCCAACATTATTCATTCCAGGGAAACTGCAAACAAATCTGCTACGAGTTCCGTAGATTATTAAGCACAAATTTATTCTAGCTCTCTCTCTTCTGTGCCTCATTCAGGCCTGGGGTCACAGACATACTTGACCCTCTGTCCACAGGGGATCATCCTCCCTCTGGCTCCTTTCATAAGTTCTTGAAAGCTGCCAGTGGGATCTCCACTGTGCCGCCAAATCCTTTTTTCCCCAAACCCTCAAACTTATGCAAACTGTGTCCCATTTTAGTGGGGAGGTTTTACACACTTACTTACAAGCTGGTAGAAAATTCACAGTTTTATTTTTAAACCATTCCAATCCTTGGCTAACTCCTAGGGAGGGGCTGGAGGACCAGGGTAAAGGAGGAATGTGAAAGAATGATATTTGCCCAAGACTGCCCTCTTCAGGTCTGGGAGGGTGCTACTTCAGAAAATTTATTGGTGGGGCCACTTTGCTGGAAGTGGTGAAATGACTGATTAAATGTTTGGCTGTTGACAAAGATTGATGGTTTGAACTCGCCAGTAGAAAGACCCAGAGGTCTGCTCCTATAAAGATTACAGCCTAGAAAACTCTACAGGGCAGTTCTACTCTGTCACATGGGATGGCTATGGGTTGAAAGGGACTCAATTGTACCCAACAACAACTTTGCTCCTTTGTACTGCCCTAGCCTCTCAAGAACGCCAAGTGTGTACTGCTCTTCCCCTTCCAGACTTTCTCTACCCCCTGGGCTGCACAATTCTAAGTGATAACTCAAGTAAATGGAATGGCACAGTCACCACTGAAGGCCAGACAAGCGCACAAGAGTGGAGGGTGTATTCTAGGGCAGTGACTCATGGTAAATCGCTTCCTCATCCCCCAAGAGGGAAGGATTATTCAAGCTGTCTCAGG
>NW_006418613.1:0-530 GCF_000296735.1 Chrysochloris asiatica | reverse complement strand
CTTGTGCAGTAGATTTGCTTAATGCAATACAGCTTTTGATTTCTTGACGGCTGTTCATTTGAGTAAAATGAAGTCTTTGACAACTTCAATCTTTTCTCCATTTATATGGATGTTGTTTATTGGTCTAGTGGAGGTTTTATTTTCTTTACACTGAGGTTCTACCTAGACTGAAGGCTGTGCTTGTTGATCTTAATCAGTAAGTATTTTAGGTCCTCTTTGCTTTCATCAATATGTATCATCTGCATGTTGCAGGCTGTTGTTAATGAGCTTTCCTCCAATCCTTATGCCATGTTTTCCTTCATATAACCCAGCTTCTCAAATTATTTGCTCATCATATGGACAGAATAAGTACGGTGAAAGAATACAACCCTGGTGCACATCTTTCTTACTTTAAATCATTCGGTGTTCCCTTGTTATGTTTGAACAACTGCCTTTTAGTTGATGTACAGGTATCTCATGAGTTCAACTAAGTGTTCCAGAATACTCATTCTCTTCAATGTTGTTTATAGCTTGTCATGATCTACATAATC
>NW_006418612.1:2048-2907 GCF_000296735.1 Chrysochloris asiatica | reverse complement strand
TGGAGACTCTAGACCTAGAGAGGGAGAGCGACTGTGTGCTGAAGACCTGGGGGGCACAGGGGAAGGATTGCATGGAGGGGATGGTAACCATGGCAATGAGATGATATATGATAGAATCAATGTTAACTACTGTTCTCCCATGTAAACTGTCACATAATTCATAATAAATCAATTAAGAAAAAAAAAATAAACAATCAAAAAGAAACTCAACAAAAATACAGATGAACCAAAAAATTACAAATAACATAACCTAATAAATTAGCACAAGTCATTCAGTCCAACAACTGTAACCTTTTCCAGTGCACTAGGAACATTCTCCTGAATAGAACCTATATTAGGCAACAAAGCAAGTTTCAAACAATCCAAAAACATCAAAATGCTACAAACCATCTTCTTAGATCACAATGTTATAAAATTAGAAACTACCAATAGGAAGATCAAGAAAATCAAATCAAATCAACGAAAACTGAGTAACATCCTGCTGCAAAGCTACTGGGCACGGAACATCCAAGATGTGATATTTAAAAATTCTTAGAAAACAGTAAAAATGAAACAGCATACCAAACTTTGAGAAACAGCAACAGCAGGCCTGAAAGGTCAATTTACAGCAATAAACACAAATATCAACAAAAAGAAAAAGACAAAATCTCAAACAATTAAAAAAAAGACCAACAAACTCAGATTAGAGCAGAAATCAATGCAATAGAAACAAGAAACAAGGAAAAAGCTGGTTCTGAGAAAGAATAAAATTGATAAATCATTGTGGCAAATCGAACAAAACAGGAAGAAGACGCATAGAACACACATAAGAAACCATATGGGTGAAGTCACAACAGAGCCAATGGAAATAAAAAGGATA
>NW_006418612.1:0-436 GCF_000296735.1 Chrysochloris asiatica | reverse complement strand
CATCATGTTTGTGCTTGTTAAGTGTTGTCGAGTCCTGACTCACAGTGACTGTGTATTGCATTTATGAGGAGAAGCTGGTGAGTTAGAACCACTGACCTTGCGGTTCAAACTAACCTTTTGGTTCAGTGCACAGAAAATCCAAAAGTCTCAGCAAGAAAATTATTGGAACTTAATCAAGGATTCAGCAAAGTGACAGGGTTATAAGATCAGTATACAAAAATCTGTTGGATTGTAAAAGATAATGGTTATGAGAACTGATTATGAGGGTTGGAAGTGCTGCTTCTCTGGGTAGGGTCCCACTCTCTGCTCTTCTCCCTTGCTGGTCCTATGGACCTTCGCTCCTAGACTGAAAAGTCAATCACTCCCCTCCTAGCTATAAAACTTCCACCCTTACATTTCCAACCTCACAGTCAGTCCTGATAACAATTATTCACTA
>NW_006418611.1:2877-3462 GCF_000296735.1 Chrysochloris asiatica | reverse complement strand
TACTTCTTCCAACACATAACTCAAATGCATCAATTCTTCTAGGGTCTTCCTTATTCACTGCCCAACTTTCACATGCATATGAGGTTACTGAAAATACCATGGCTTGGGGCAGGCACACCTTAGTCCTCAAACTGACATCTTTGATCTTGAGTACTTTAAAGGGGTCTTGTGTAGCAGATTTGCCAAATGCAATATGTCATTTGATTTCTTGACTGCTGCTTCCATGAGTACTGATGGTGGATCCAAGTAAAATGAAGTCTTTGACAACTTCAGTCTTTCTCCATTTATATTGATGTTGTATATTGGTCCAGTGGTGAGGATTTTTGTTTTCTTTACGTTGAGGTGCAACACATATCAAAGACTGTAGTCTTTGATCTTCATCAATAAGCATTTTTTAAGTCCTCTTTGCTTTCAGCAAGCAAGGTTGTATCATTTGCTTATTTGCTTATCACAGGTTGTCAATGAGTCTTCCTCTAGTTCTGATGCCATGTTCTTCTTTATATAACACAGCTTTTCAGCATAAAGATTGAATAAGTGTGGAGAAAGAATACAACCCTGGCACACACCTTTCCTAGTTTTAAACCA
>NW_006418611.1:0-897 GCF_000296735.1 Chrysochloris asiatica | reverse complement strand
TGAGGCATGGTTGAAATGGGCAAAAGGGGGGAAACAATGTTAATTAAGATGCTTGGCTGTTTTTTGAATCTTAGTTTCCCTTGCAAACCATTATATAATAGACACTTGAGGAGGAGAGAAAGGAATACCCAGAAATCTAACCATAGAAAAGTCTGTCTTCTGACTATAACTGATTGGAATACCTAAAAAGGGGCTACAACATGCCCAGTAAAGGAGGCTTCCTGTGGAGCCTTTGCATTACATTAGGTAGAATCCTGAACCCCATCCAGAATCTTCTGAGGTGGGAAATTTCCACTAGTAAGGACAAGCACTGGTAGAGTAGTGGTTACGAATCAGGCTGTGAACCTCAGGGACAGCAGTTTGAAACCACCAGCTGTTCCACAGGAGAAAGATGAGGCTTTCTGCTCCTGTAAAGATTTACAGCCTCAGAAACCCTGTACAGGGTCGCTATGAGTAACAACCGACTCCACAGCACATAACAACAACAACAACAAGGACAAGCAGACCAATCTAGAACGGCTAGAAGAACAGAAGATACTTCTTGAAAGAAAGACCAACAGGAAAAACTAAAACAATAATGGCAGTCTGACTGACTACTACAAAAACAAACAAGTTGCTTTCCCTGGAGACATCAAGGCAAGTGGTTGGGACCCCTTTTGGGCCCCCTTCTAAGACTAAGACTCAATGAGAATACACGAGCAGACATGCCCTCTGACTGGTAACCATGCTGGTCACCGTTAAGGGGAAGTGAGGAAAAAACAGCAATGAAGCTGTGAGCTAAGCCCTACCATGTTCAATAGACTCCTGTGAACCTGGGTGGAGACTTAGTTGGCCGGCAGTACGGCAAGACGTAGGGACTCATGGGCCCAGAGTCAGTGACATAGCCACAGAGGACTA
>NW_006418610.1:2955-3541 GCF_000296735.1 Chrysochloris asiatica | reverse complement strand
GTCAGATTCAAAATGGCCAATACCAGTCCATTTCAGCTCACTAATGCCTAAGATATCAATGTTTATGCATTCCATTTCATTTTTGACAATTTCTAGTTTTCCTAGATTCATACTTTGTACAGCAACGACAAGATAACACACTGAACCACAAGGTTGATTTAAACCAGAGGTTGATGGTTCAATCTCACCAACCGCTCCTTAGAAACCCTATACAGGTTTGCTATGAGTCAGAACCGACTCCATGGCACTTAGCAACAACAATTTCACTCAGCATTATGTCCTCCTGGTTCATCCATGTTATGAGACATTTTGCAGATTCATCATTATTCTTCAACTTTTCATAGTATATTATTGTGTATAATACCAAAGTTTGTTTATCCATTCTTCTATTGATGGGCATGTATCCAGATCAGTCATAAGTTCCATGTGAATAGTGCTGCAATGAACATCAGTATGCAGATATCTACTTGTATCCTGGCTGTTATTTCTTGTGGATGTAAACAAAGTAGAGGGATTGCTAGGTCATATGGCATTTCCATTTCCAAGTTTCTGAGGAAGTGCCACACTGTTTTCCACAATGGTTGAA
>NW_006418610.1:0-820 GCF_000296735.1 Chrysochloris asiatica | reverse complement strand
GGAGCGGCTGGTAGTTTCGAACCACTGACCTTAAGGTTCGCAGCCCGATTCGTAACCACTACGCTACCAGAGCTCCATATATATATATATATGATGTAGCTGAATTCTATTGGCTAGGACTTTGTTGAGAATTTTTGCATGTATGTTCTTGAAGGATATTGATTCTTCATTTTCTTTTTTTGTGATGTCTCTGCCTTGTTTTGGTATGAGGTTTGTTTGTTTCATAAAATGTATTCAGTAGTTTCCCATCTTTTATTACATTCTGGAATAGTTTGAGTAAAATTAGTTTTAACTCTTCTCTGAATATTTGGAAAAATTCATCAGTAAAACCATCTGGGTCCCAATTTTTTGTTGTTGTTGGGAGTTTTAAAAATACCAGATCTATTTCTTCTCTTGTTATAGGTCTGTTCAAATTTTGTACTGCATTCTGTTAGTTTATATAGGTTGTGTTTTTCTAAAAATATATCCATTTCTTCTAGATTTTCAAATTTATTGGAATACAGTTCTTCATAGCATTCTTAATATTTCTGTTGGTTCTTTTGTGATATCACCCACATAATTTCTGTTCTTTTCTTTTTAAACTTTGGGTTTGGGGGATGTACACCAAAACACTCAAGAATAATAATCATTTAAACAACCAAAGGGCACATTCTACAAACCTGCCTCCTGACCACCAGCTAACAGTCTTTCTCTTTCCATGAGTCTAGAACCCTCAGCAGCTCTATTTCTCCATGTCCTCATCTCTGCCTCCATCTCTGGTGTTACTGCTTCTCTGGATAGGGTTCCACATTCCAATCATACTCCCCTCCCTTGATGGTCC
>NW_006418609.1:3002-3763 GCF_000296735.1 Chrysochloris asiatica | reverse complement strand
AACAACCAGAGACTGACATACATGGCAGCACCTCCCTGAATTAAGTAAACAGAAGGAAGAGTTGAGAACAGAACAAAACTATAAGAAAAAACTCAGAGAATCTGAGAGGTCAGTCTATGATCAAAATAAGTACAATGATAAAGAAGGTAAACACATAGGAACAGAGATCCAGATAGTGAGAAGGTCAGGTCAATTATAGGATAAAATAGACTGCACTAAATGGAGAGGATAGTTAATGGACTTTAAGGCAACCTCAAAGAAAATTAACACTTCTCAACGTACCAAGAGAATGAAAATCCAAGAACACTGAAACATTAAAACTATGAGGAAACTCATAAGAAAGACCACAAAAATCATGAACTCAACGAAGGAAGAAACACAGGGGAAAAAAAGCAGCAACACCACAAAAAAACAAACATAATGGCAGCAATTAATCAATACCTATCAATAATTACACTGAATGTAAATGGATTAAATGCACCTGTTAAGAGACAGAGGGTAACAGAATACAAAAGGATAAGAAAACAAAATCCTTCAATATGCTGTCTGCAAGAGACACATCTCACACCAGAGACAAAAACAGATGAAAAGTCAAAGGATGAACATTGAGAAGTATGAGTATTCCAGAACACTTAATTGTACTTCTGAGAAATCTGTACCTGGACCAGAAGCAGTTGTTCAAACAGAGCATGGGAACACTGAATGTTTTAAAATTGGGAAAGGTGTGTGACAAGGTTGTGTTCTTTCACCATACTTATTCA
>NW_006418609.1:0-457 GCF_000296735.1 Chrysochloris asiatica | reverse complement strand
TCTGGGATACAGAGATTGAGACATGGTTGGAATAGGGAAAAGGGGGGAATAATGTTAAGATGATTGACTGTCTTTTGAATCTTGGTTTTCCTTGTATTATGTTATAAAATAGACACTGGAGGGGGAGAGAAAGGCATAGCCAGAAATATCACCATAGAAAGCTTTTAAGTCCATCTTCTGCCTGTAACTGATTGGGAATACCTAAAATGGGGCTACAACGTGCCCAATGAAGGAGGCTTCCTGAAGAGCCTCTGTATTACAAAAGACTATGGGTGGAAGACTGAACCACATCCAGATCTTCAGAGATGGGAAATTTCCACTTGAAAGGACAAGCAGACCAGCCTGGAGCGGCTAGAAGAACGGAAGGTACTTCTTGAAAGAAAGACCTACAGGAAAAATACAAAACAATAGAGGCAGACTGACTGTTACTACAAGAACAAGCAAGTTGCTTGCCCAG
>NW_006418608.1:2899-4300 GCF_000296735.1 Chrysochloris asiatica | reverse complement strand
CAACTAATGGATACAGAGAAATCACTGAGTAATATACAATACCAAATCCTGATAAAACATTCTGAAAATTAGGAATGCAAGGAAATTCCTTAAGTTCTTCAAGTTTATAAAATACAAATATGAAAAAAACTACTGCTAACTTTATACTTGAAATACTTATTGATGAAGAATGAAAATTATAGCCTTCAGTAGGGATTGTTCATTAATGTAAATGTAACAAAAATCTTTATAATTGTTCAATAAATAAATGTTCATAATAAAATGAGAAAAATTGAAGTTGTCCAAGATTGCATTTTGCTTGAACCAACAAATAGCCATCATGGAAGCAGTAGCCAGATATTGCATTAGGCAAATCTTCTCCAAAATATCTCTTTAAAGTAATAAAGAGCAAAGATGTCAGTTTGAAGACTAATCTGAGCCAATTCCAATTCCAGGTATTTTCAGTCACCTCGTTGAATGTAAAATTTAAACAATTAATAAGGAAGACAACATAAGAATTGATGGATTTGAATTATGTTGGTGACAGATGTTAAAAGTACCATGGACTTCGAGAAAAACAAATACATCTACCTTGGAAAAAGAACAAAATGAGTGCTCCATAAAAGGCAAGATAGACTTCATTTCTCATTCTTTAGATATGTTCTCAGGAGTGTTCAAGCAGTTCCTGTGGAAGATCACAGTGTTTGATAAAGTGGAGGGTCAGGGGCAAAAAAAAGAGATGGATTGACTCAGGGCAGCAACAATGGACTCACACATAACAACAAATGTGAGGTTGACTCAGACCCAGGGTGGTGTTTCATTCTGTTGTGCATATTGCTGTTGTTAGGTACCATCGAGCCAGTACTTACTCATAGCGACTTTATGCACAACAGAACAAAACAGTGCCTGGTCCTATGCTAATCTTAGGCACTAGTGAGCTGAAATGGACTGGTATTGGCCATTTGGAATATGACAACCACATCGTTTACTATGCCAGAAGTGATGAATTGCAGAGGAATGGTGTTGCATTAATAGTAAAAAAAGGATGTGTTAAGATCAGTAATGATTGTGATATGATAATATCCATGCACCTACAGGGAAGAGCCTTATGAATACCAGAGAAACACTGTTAGATACAGGGCCAGAAAATGAGCCCCTCAGGTTTGAAAGCACTCAAAATGTGACTGGGGAAGAGATGCCTCCTCAAAATAGAGTTGACCATGATGATGTAAATGGAGTTAAGCTCATGGGAGAAAAGCCCACAGAACCTTCATTTGCTGATGGGGCACAACTCAAAATGAAGAGAAACAACTGTAAACATCCATTGAAAATTGGAACATGGGATGTACCAAGTATGAATCTGGGAAAATTGGAAGTTGACAAAAATGAAATGGAACACATCAACATTGATATCTTAGGCAC
>NW_006418608.1:754-1214 GCF_000296735.1 Chrysochloris asiatica | reverse complement strand
TGAATATGGCCATATTATATATTTTTACAAGTAAATTCAAAGTTACCCTTAAGAGAAGATAGAAAGCAACTTCTGAGAACTATCAGCCTTGCATGATATCTCTCTTTCTGCTGGAACTGTGTCAAAAAGCAGAAGCCAAGCCGCTTCCCACAGGTTCCACCTTGATGGCACTTAACAACAACAACAACAGTGAAGAGCAGTTAACACCACTATTATTCAAATTCATGCACCAACCACTAAAGCTAGTGATGATTAAATAGAAGAATTCTACTAATTTACTCACTCTTCATTTAATCAAACATGTAATCAAGATCATTACTGGTGATTGGAATGCAAAGGTTGCAAACAAAGAGGAAGGATCAGTAGTTCCAAAATATGGCCTTGGTGATAGAAATGATGCTGGAGAATGCATGATAGAATTCTGCAAAAACAATGATTTGTTCATTTCAAATACCTTCTT
>NW_006418608.1:0-654 GCF_000296735.1 Chrysochloris asiatica | reverse complement strand
TTTTCCTAAGGTTTATAGAACTCATAGTGAAAGGATGTGAATATGGCCATATTATATATTTTTACAAGTAAATTCAAAGTTACCCTTAAGAGAAGCTAGAAAGCAACCTCTGAGAACTATCAGCCTTGCATGATATCTCTCTTTCTGCTGGAACTGTGTCAAAAAGCAGAAGCCAAGCCGCTTCCAACAGGTTGCACCTTGATAGCACTTAACAACAACAACAACAGTGAAGAGCAGTTAACACCACTATTATTCAAATTCATGCACCAACCACTAAAGCTAGATGATTAAATAGAAAAATTCTACTAACTTATTCACTCTTCGTTTAATCAAATATGTAATCAAGATGTGTTGATCATTACTGGTGATTGGAATGCAAAGGTTGCAAACAAAGAGGAAGGATCAGTAGTTCCAAAATATGGACTTGGTGATAGAAATGATGCTGGAGAATGCATGATAGAATTCTGCAAAAACAATGATTTGTTCATTTCAAATACCTTCTTTAGACAGCATAGGAGACGACTATACACATGGACCTTACCATATGGAATATGTAGAAATCAAATTGACTTTATCTGCAGAAAGAGAAAATGGAAATTCCATATCATCTGTGAAAGCAAGGCAAGGGGCAGACTGTGGAACAGATCATCAATT
>NW_006418607.1:3572-4488 GCF_000296735.1 Chrysochloris asiatica | reverse complement strand
TTTGCTTCCTACATTTTTACTGTGTTTTGGGTAGAGGGGTTGGGAAAAGAAGGAAAAGGTTTATCAGAGGTGTAGAAATTACTTTGATGTATACACCTTTATGTAAACTAAGCCAATGTTTCATAAACCCCAGATCTATTTTAGTATAATATGGTAATTGTCTATCCTGATGCAATGAATTTCATTTGCATATTTTAAACAATTTAGGAGTTAATCATCTTTAAACACAAAGTACAAGAAAGGTAATACAAAGATTACCTAAATAAGAGAGGTATGAATCAGTGGACAAAATTGCTGAAACTTGTTTCAAAAATTTGACTTCAGATTTTAAACTGTCAAATTAAGAAATGAATCGAATCAAATAAAGGGAAAAGAAAGAGGTTTCATGATTTGGACAATGAGGTTTTTGAGGAAAGAGGTGGGAAATGTGTTTTGGGATTCTCAGCTAAAACTCTAGGTGTGTTTCCCTAGAACTGAGACTAGTGAAGGTAAACTCACTTCTGTTCAGGTTTGTCTAACTTTAGACTATAGGCTTAATATGTGTAGGCCAGGTGGAGATAGCCTAAAAACACAAATACCATAGATTATCAATATATGTTGCTGTTGTTAAATTCCATGAAGTCAGTTCCAACTCACAGCAACCCTTTATACGATTTCTGAGGAACAACAGATGGCTTTGAACTGCCATCGTTATGGTTGAAAGTCCAGTGCTTATCCTCCAGCTCTACACTAGGACTTCTATAGTGAAAAATATTCTATCCTCAAGTACTTACAAACAACCCAGATGATCTTAAATTGAAGACTGTTCAACATTCAAAAGGCAAAACTTTTTGTTTGTTTCTTTGAAATTAGTGGGAACCTAGTGAATAACTTCATTTATTGGAGTCCTGGTGTGGCACTGTGGGATAATGCAATG
>NW_006418607.1:0-662 GCF_000296735.1 Chrysochloris asiatica | reverse complement strand
ACAGTCACCAAAAGAAAAATAATAAAGATTAGAGCAGAAATAAATGAGATAGAAAACAGAAAAACTATAGAAAGAATCAAGAGAACATGAAGCTGGTTCTTTGAAAGGATTAATAAAATTGACAGACCTAATAAAAGAAAAGAGGGAGAAGACATAAATAACACGAATTAGAAACCACATTGGTGATGTCACAATGGAACTAAAGGAAATCAAAAGGATAATAGCAGAATACTATGAAAGGTTGCACTCCAACGAATCTGAAAACTTAGAAGAGATGGATACGTTTTTAGAAAAACATGACCAACCTAAACATACACAGCGTGAAGTAGAAAATCTGAACAGACCCATAACAAAAGAAGAAATTGATCATATCATCAAAAAACTACCAACCAAAAGAAGTCCAAGCCCAGATGGCTTCACTGGTGAGTTCTACCAAACATTCAGGGAAGAGCTGTCACTAATTCTACTCAAATTATTCCAGAATGTAGAGGAGGATGGAAAAGTTCCTAATACATTTTATGAAGCAAGCATAACCCTCATACCAAAACCAGGGAAGGACGTCACTAAGAAACAAAATTATAGACCAATATCCCTCATGAACTTGGATGTAAAAATTCTCAACAAAATCCTAGCCAACAGAATCCAGCAGCACATCAAAATCA
>NW_006418606.1:4130-4674 GCF_000296735.1 Chrysochloris asiatica | reverse complement strand
CAATCAATATAATTCACCATATAAATAAGGAAAAAGAAAACAACCACAGGATCATATTGAGTGATGCAGAAAAGGCATTTGACAAAATCCAACATCCATTCATCATAAAAACACTCAACAAAGTAGGAATTTATGGGAAATTCCTCAATATAATTAAAAGAATATATAAAAAACTGACAGCTTACATTACTCTCAATGGAGAAAACCTGAAAGACTTACCTCTGCGAACAGGAACCAGACAAGGAGTGTTACCATTCCTATTCAATATTGTGATGAAAGTCTTAGCCAGAGCTATACAGCAAGATAGGGTAATTAAAGGCATCCAAATGGGCAAAGACGAAACAAAACTTTTTCTATTTTCAGATAGTATGATCCTATATATAAAAAATCCAAAAGAATCAATAAAAAAACTACTAGACCTCACTGGAAGATTTAGCAAAGTGTCAGAATATAAGCTCAATATACAAAAATCAGTTGGATTTCTCTATAGTAACAATGACAGCACTGAAAAGGTTATTAGGAAAGCAATACCATTTACAATAGG
>NW_006418606.1:0-630 GCF_000296735.1 Chrysochloris asiatica | reverse complement strand
TTGTAAGTCTGTCTTCTGCCTATAACTGATTGGAATACCTAAAATGGGGCTACAATGTGCCCAGTGAAGGAGGCTTCCTGCGGAGCTTGTGCGTTGCATAAGACCATAGGTAGGATCCTGAACCCCATCCAGAATCTTCTGGGGTGGGAATGTTCCACTTGAAAGGACAAGCAGACCAGCCTGGAACAGCTAGATGAACAGAAGATAAATCTTGAAAGAAAGACCAGCAGGAAAAATCAAAAACAATAATGGCAGTCCAATTGACTTCTATAAGAACAAGTAAGTTGTTTGCCCAGGAGCCGTCAAGGCACATGGTCAGGTTCCCTCAGGACAAACCCCCTTCTAAGACTAATACTCACTGGGAATACACAAGCAGGCATGTGGCCTGGCTGGCAACCATGCTTGTCACCAATAAGAGGAAGTGGAAGAAAAACAGCAATGAAGTTGTGAACTAAGTCCGACCACGTCCAATAAACTCCTGTCAACCCAGGTTGAGACCTGGTTGGCCAGCAGTATGGCAAGCCCTCAGGACTCCTGAGCCCAGAGACAGTGACATGGCCACAGAGAACTAGAGCAGAGAGTGAAGCATCCAGCTGATGTGAAGTGAGGGGAGATGCACAAGAACACCCA
>NW_006418605.1:1736-3603 GCF_000296735.1 Chrysochloris asiatica | reverse complement strand
AAACATAACATATTTTTAAAGTAAAAACTATATTACAAAAACATAAATAAAATTCCCCAGGGTCCTAAAGCAAAGAAATGATTAACAAAGAATAATAAGCATATAAACACACACAAATTTTGGAAATTGTTGGACTAAATCTAGAAACTTGTATTTCAATGTTCATAGGAGTACAAGGGGCAAACATGTCTAAAGTCTAAAGTGAAGACATGAAATTGATACTGCTGCATAAAGTTAGGACTTTCAAAAGGATAAACTTAAAAAATGTACTAACACCAAGAGGAAATTATGAAAATTACATCTAGACACCTAAGTGCTATGTCACATGGTTGGCAGTTCAAGCTCAGTAGCCACTCATCGGAAACCCTATACAGGGTTGCTATGGGTCAGAAGCAACTCAATGACACTTAACAACAAGCTCTGAGCAGACAAATTGATCTGCTCTAAGATTTTATAATCATGAGCTAATTGTTACATGTTATTAGGGTTCAGTTTTAACCACATATATTTTCTGAGTCATGAAATTATAATAAAATATTCCTGGACAAATAATACCCTTGAACTTTCTGACAAAGCAAGCTAAAACCCTCTGTTGACAAAGTATTCTTCAAAACAGACTACATAAGGCTCCCATGAATAAAGTGCTTTCATGATATGAAAGTCAGAAGAAAAAACAAACACCTGAAACATCAGTTAATAAATCTTTCAGATAGATAATCAAATAAGTATGTCAACATGATTAGAAACATGAACAAGAAACATAGAAGTTATGATAAAGTAATAAGTAGATAAGAAAAAAAATCTATGATGTTGATTGTTTTTTGCCACCAAGTTGATTCTGACTCATAGCAATCATGTATAGGGTTTCTGAGTCTATATATCTTTATTAGAGCATTGTTCTCTAGTGGAGAGACTGGTAGATTTGAATTACAGACCTTGCAGTTAGCAGCCCAGCTCTTAATTCACTATGCTACTAGAGCTCCTTAAAAATAACTATAGCACATATACAAATTAAATATAGATTATCAATTTGACTAATTATTAGATTAGTCACAGCCAAGGAGATAATTAGTAAATGCAAAGCAATTTATGGAATGTGACCAAAAAAATAAATTGAGAGAAAACAAATTAAAGAGTAAAACATGAAAAACAAACTAAGCAGTATAACAAATGTAATATCTTAGAGAGGAATATAATAGAAAGAATGGGGCAAGGCAATATTTATAGAATTATTACTTGAGAAGTTTCTAAAATTGGTAAAAGTTATTTTAATTTAATTCTAAAATATCTAAAAGGGTGTATATAAAAATAAGTCCATACCTATGCACATTGTGCATTAACTGTAGAATTTCAAATTATAGAAAAGATTTCAAAAGCAAGACTAGAAATTTTTATAAAATAACAATATGACAGTTGTTAAGGATTAAACTGTGTCATCTCTCCCCCAAACTATGTTGAAGTCCTAACTCCTATATCTGTGAACATGACTTTAGTTTGAAATAATCTTTGAAATTAATGTTTGAAATAATCTTTGAAACTATTATCAGTTAACAGTCTCAAGTTTTTATAATCACAATTAACTCTGTTAACATCATCTGTTGAATCATGCCATACTGCCAATATAATATAGGGTAGATAAAGGCATGATGTGTCTGGATTAAAAGTTTTCATGGGTGCGCTTAAAAATAAAATGATTGGAAATGGGGAAAGTAAGTTCTTCAAGTATGAAAAGGTTAATGGATAGAAGGGCCCAGGGTGTAGCCTGTGGTGTAGTAAATTTTTTACTATGTCTCTTTTACCCTTAGTCTTTGTAACTCCCACCAAACTACTCTTTTCCTGATGACAGATGACTCTAGTAGCAATTTTT
>NW_006418605.1:0-1236 GCF_000296735.1 Chrysochloris asiatica | reverse complement strand
CAAGCAACCTTAGTGCTCAAAGTCTCTCAGCTTTACTTGTTTTGTCTCGTGCTCTTATTTTTGGTTCTGTGGTTGCTGCTCTTCTGCCACTCTTCCTGGATCACATCTTTTGGCTTCTAGGTCAAGGAGGTTTGATGCACCAGAATATCAGGGTCCAAAGGATGTACCCCAATCTGGCTAATTTTTGTTGGTAGTGAGATACCTCCCCTTATTCTGCGATGGCTCATCTCATACCCATGCTAGAGTTTCCTGTTTTTACAATTACAATTAGCACTGCTAACTTCCACAGCTGAATCAAGTCATCCTGTCAGTATCTTCTCCCTACTTGTATTACTCAAACCTATCAGGAAAAGAGTAGTTGGGTGTGAATTACAAAAACTAAGCTAAAAGAGATATATTAAATAATTCACTATACCACAAGGTCATGCTGGAATAGGATGGGTCTTATTCCAATCTAAGTAGGCTCTTATAAATGAGATGTAAAGACATGGAGAGTTATATAGACAAAGAAAGAACAGTCAGGTGAAGTTGAACACAGACACAGCAGCAAGAACTGCCAGGATCTATCAGAAGCTAGGTTAGAGTCATGGAACAGTTTGTCTCCCAGAACCTTCAGAATAGTCAATATTACTCATGTGCTGATTTGGACATCAATAACTGTAAGATAATTTTCTTGCTCTGTAACGATATCACCTGATGACATTTGTTTATGGCAACCACAGAGAAGCAGAAACATAGAAGTTTCTGAAAGAAGAAAAATAAGATTTATTTTTCAATGGAATAGTATCCTTAGAAAATTGAGAATAAAAGCTACAATCCACATTTTACATCCATTTAAAATACCATTCACGACTAAGAACAACATAGTGAGTCTACCACCAACAACCTTCTGTTTTACTTTGCGTTAACAATGCAATAAAGATTGAACACTATGGGAAGAGGAAACATGAATCTAGAAGAAAGAAATAATTTGAAGAAAAGATTGTGAGATGTGAATTTTTTTTAA
Source organism: Chrysochloris asiatica (assembly GCF_000296735.1). Classification (NCBI taxonomy): domain Eukaryota; kingdom Metazoa; phylum Chordata; class Mammalia; order Afrosoricida; family Chrysochloridae; genus Chrysochloris; species Chrysochloris asiatica. The sequence goes on along the minus strand of NW_006418605.1, from coordinate 230 downwards.
TGACAGTGATGATACAATACAATAACAATATCTAATGTGGGGTATATAAAAAGTAAATTACTGAGCAATTTGTTGTTATTTTTTAGGTGCTTATGTCAGATGGCTCATGACTGAAAGCAGAGAATACCAGAAAGATGTTTAAATGTGCTTTGTTGTTGTTAGGTGCAACTGAGTTGATACCAACTCATAGTGACCCTATGCACAACAGAATGAAACACTGCCTGGTCCTG
>NW_006418604.1:2987-3471 GCF_000296735.1 Chrysochloris asiatica | reverse complement strand
GTCACCTCATCAAACACTGGATGTTGAGTCACACCCTCCTTAGGAGGTTCCAGAGGTTGAGCCGAGGTCCACTGTTGGGTTGTCAAAGATTCCACTATCTAGTACGCTCTGAAGTGTGTGTTGGGGCTTCCTGCTTGATTGAAGAGCCCACCTCATTAGTAGGCATAGGAGGCTGATATGGAATCTCCTGCTGGACTACAGAAGGCTCAGTCTCTTTATGGGGCTCTGAAGGATGCACTTGTACATCCTGCTAGATTAGAGAAGGCACAGTCTCCTTAGATGGGTCAGGAACCTGAGGTGGGACTTCCTGCAGGGATGGAGAAGGCTCTATTTCACCTGAAGGTGAAACTTGGACTTCTTGCTGGATTGTAGATACTTCAACTTCTTTAGGGTGTTCTGCAGGTAGGGCAGAGGCTGCCTGTTGGGCTGGAGATGGTTGGTTATGCTCAGAGGACTCTGAAGGTAGAGCTGGAGACTCCATCTG
>NW_006418604.1:0-1426 GCF_000296735.1 Chrysochloris asiatica | reverse complement strand
AGGTAGTGATAGGTCCTCCTGCTGGGTTAGAGAAGGTTCATCCTTCTTATTGTGATCTGGGTGTTATATTGGGTCATCCAACTGAATTGCTGAATGGTCAAACTCCTCAAGGAGTTCTGAAGGCTGAGCTGGCTCCTCCTGCTGGATTGGAGAAGTTTCATCCTCCTTGTTGAGTTTGGTAAGCTGTGGAGGGTCCTCCTGCTCACTTAGAGAATGCTGGGAATCATCAGCAGGATCTGGGTCCTCTTGCAGGGCTGAAGAGTCGGTCTCCTTAGGTGGATCTGGAGGTTGAGCTAGGATTTGCCCCTCAGTTGGAAACAGTCCCATCTCCTCAGGGGACACCGGAGGCTGAATTGGGGCCTCTCTTTGTGTTGGAGAATGTTTAACTGATACTTGAGGCAAGACTGAATGCTGAATTTGTGGAGGACCTGGAGGTTGAAATGTCACTTCATCATGCAATGAAGGTAAAGTAAAAACCACATATGGGGACTCTGGTGCCTGAGCTAGGTCCTCCTGATGGGTTGGAGGTTTGACCTCTTCAGGAGGATGAACTGGAGGAGGCTCAACATTTCCCTGAGTCTTTGACAACTGAACTGGACACTCCTGTTTCATTGCCGATTTCTCCTTCTCAGAAGGAGTCTCTGGAGGTTGAGGTGGGACAGCATGCTGGGTTGGACATGAATGAAGCTGCTTAGTGGGTTCTGGAGTTAGGGTCAGCTGCAGATCAGTAGGCTCAACTGTAACATTGGGCAAGTTTGAAAGATGAGGCTGGGTTGGGTCCTCCTGCGGAGCTGGAGAAGGTTCCACCTCTTCAGGGAGATTTACAGGCTGATGTTCGCCCCCTTGGTGTACTGGAGACGCCTGAACAGGGGCTTCCTCCTGGGTTGGAGAAGGTGTGCTTTCCTCAGAGGGCTTTGAAGGTTTAGCTGGCAATTCCTGCTGAGTCTGAGAAGGTGCAATATGCTCAGAGGGCTTTGAAGGCTGGGCTGGGGCCTCATGCTGTGTCGGAGATTTAACCTGAGGAGGTTCAGGAAGTTGTGCTGGGGTTTCCTGCTGGACTGGAGTTTCACTCTCCTCAGGGAGCTGTGGAGGTGCATCTGGGGCCTCTTGCTCTGTTGAAGGAGGTGTAATTTCTTCAGGGAGACTTAGAGTCTCGCCTAGAAATTTCTGGTGACTTGCAGAAGGTTCAATACCCTAAGATGGTTTTGGAGGCTCTCCTGGAACTTCATGCAGCACTGGAGCAAGTTCTATTTCGTCAGGGAGCTCTGCAAGTGGATCAGCAGCCGCCTGCTCAGTTGGAGGTTTGAACTCATGGGGAAGCGGAGGAGCCAGTGTGGGGGCTTCTTGGTGGACTGGAGAAGGTTCCACTTCTTCAGGAAGCTCTGGAGGGAGAGCTGGGGACTCTAGCTGGACTGGAGATGGTTCA
>NW_006418603.1:2699-3651 GCF_000296735.1 Chrysochloris asiatica | reverse complement strand
AAAAAGAGCTAAAGTGAATAGAGAGAAATACTGTTAACTGATGGTACATAGAGGGGATTATAATCGTTGTAATGAAACAAGGTGTATGATTTGTTGAATGTAAAACTGATGATCTGCCCTGTAAACTTTCACTAAATCCACAATAAAAACCTTTTAAAAAAAAAGGAAGAAGAAGGAGTGATTGAGCAAAAGACCATGGGTTTTGCATCTAAATAGGAATTGATTCCAATAGTTTCCCCCCTCTAGACATATGTTAACATGGGTGACAGGGAAGGCAATATACAACAAGTTAGCTGAGGAAATATAAAGTTTGCAGGAGACAGAGGGAGGAATGCAATAAATAAAGTGAATAGAGGTGAATACTGTTAACTGTTGGTACTTGAGAGGATTTCAACCATGTAATAAAGCAAAGTATATGATTTGTTGAATGCAAAATTGAGGATATGCTCTGTAAACCTTTACTCAACTCACAATAAAAAGTTGAAAACAACAACACAACAAAAACTAAGCTATGTACATCCACACAGTGAAATGCTATCTAAGAATATCAGAAGATCTCAGGAGAACTTCATAACTTGGATGAACCTGCAGGACATTATGCTGAGTGAAATTAGCCAATTACAAAAGGAAAAATATTGTATGACACCATTACTATAAAAAGTCATGAAAAGGTTTACCCACAAAAGAAACCAAAACATGTTTCTTTCTGTGTGTAAACCTTTTTTTTTTAAACTAGGGACAAGAGGGAAAGGAGGACAAATAACTAAACTAGAGGTTTTTGTTTGCTGTTGAGAAGTGTCATGAAGTCAGTTCCAACTCATAGAGATACTGTGTAGGGTTTCTGAGGAGTAACTGTTGAGTTTGATGCACCAGCTTTTCGATTCAAACTGACCTTGTGGTCCAATGCTTATCCTATAACTGAATACTAGAGTTGTTGTTGTTGTTATGTACC
>NW_006418603.1:0-584 GCF_000296735.1 Chrysochloris asiatica | reverse complement strand
TTTCTCTGGGTAGGGTCCTGCACTCCACTTTTCTCCCTTGATGGTCCCAGGGACCTCCATTCCTGGATTGCAAAGTCAACTACTTCCCTCCTTTTGCTACAAAATGTCTACCTTTAAATTTCCAACCTTCACTGTCAGTCCTGATAACAGTTATTCACTATTGTATCACAAGAGATCTATCCCCATCTCCTTTCATCAGCCCTGCCCAGACAGATTGGATTCTACTCAGTGGAGATTCTGCCTTCCCCCACGCCCTCTGGATCTAGGTTCCCTCTTGAAAGCTTGTAAGCCAGTCATTTCTTGCCTTTGGGTAGCCAATGTCCCAAGTTGCCCATCCCTGTGTATCAAGGGGGTTCGAATGATCCTCACTGTAAAACTTTGTTCTCTCTTTTGAGCTACTGCATCCATAGGTGTAGGTCAAGTTCATCAAATTATATCAGATTACTCTTGTTTTCCTCTTCTTTCTTCTTGTAGTTGAGCTCTGACCAGCCATTGAAGCCAGGTCAAGTAGGTATTATCTGCAAGTGTGGATGTTCTTGTGCATATGCCCTCTCTTCTTACCAGCTGGACACTTCACTCTCCAC
>NW_006418602.1:1654-3558 GCF_000296735.1 Chrysochloris asiatica | reverse complement strand
GATTTGGAAGAGATCCATATTTGTGCCCATTCCAAAAAGAGGTGACCCAGTGGAATGTGGAAATCATTGAATAATATCATTACTATCATGTGAAAGTAAAATTTTGTGAAGATAATTTAAAAAATGATTGCTACAGTTCATTGACGGGAAACTGTCAGAGGTTCAAGCCAGATTCGGAAGGGGACATGGAATGAAGGATATCATTGCTGACATTGGATGGATCTTTGCTGAAAACAGAGACTACCAGAAAGATGTTTACGTGTACTTTATTGACTATGTAAATACTTTTGAATGGGTCATGACAAGCTGTGCATAACATTCTGGAGAATGGGTATTTCAGAACACTTAATTGTACTTGTGAGGAACCTGTATATAGATTAAGAGGCAGTTGTTCAAACAGAACAAGGGGATACTGAATGGTTTAAATTAGAAAATGTGTGCACCAGGGTTGTATTTTTTCACCAAACTTATTCAATCTGTGGGGTGGGGGTAATGGTGGTGTGCTGTCAAATTGGTTCTGACTTTGTTTATAGTGATTCTGTATAGGGGTTCTAAGGCCTTAAATCTTAAGAGTTGCTGAAAGCCTCATCTGTCTCCTGCAGAGCAACTGGTAGATTTGAACTGCTGATCTTGTTGTTAGCTGCCCAGCTCGTAACCCACTATGCTATGTTGCCATCCAGTTGGTACCAACTCATAGTGACCTTATGCACAACAGAACGAAACACTGCCTGGTCCTGTGCTAGTCTCACATTGCTGTTGCCACTGTGCCAGTCCACCTTGTTAGGGGTGTTCCACTTTTTCTCCAACCCTGCACTTTACAAAACATGATATCATTCTCCAGGAGCTGGTTCCTTCTGAAAATATGTCCGAAGTATGAGAGACGAAGTCCTGCTATCTTGGCTTCAAAGGAGCATTATGGCTGTACTTCCTCTAACATACATTGGTTTGTTCTTTTTGCAGTCCACGGTACTTTTAATATTCTTTTCCAGCACCATAACTCAAATGTATCAATTCTTCTATGGTCTTCCTTATTCACTGTCCAACTTTTACATGCATATTTTGTTGTTGTTGTTAAGTGCCATCAAGTCGGTACTGACTCATAGCGACCCTATGTACAACAGAATGAAACACTGCCTGGTCCTGGGTCAACCTCACAATTGTTGCCACTCTTGAGCCCATTGATGCTGCCACTTTGCCAATCCATGTCGCTGGAGGTCTTCCTCTTTTTCTCTGACCCTCCACCTTGTTGGTGTTAGGTGCCATTGAGTTGGTACCAACTCATAGCGACCTTATGCACAGCAGAATGAAACACTGCCCAATCTTGGACCAACCTCACTATTGTTGCCACGCTTGAGTCCATCAATGCTGCCAAACATGATATCCTTCTCCAGAGACTGGTCCCTCTTGACAGTATGTCTGAAGTATGAGAGACAAAGTTTGACCATCCTGGCCTCTAAGGAGTACTCTGGCTGCACTTCTTCCAACATAGATCTGTTGGTTCTTTTGGCAGCCCATGGCACTTTCAATACTCTCCTCTAACACCATAACTGAAAAACATCAATTCTTCTATGGTCTTCTATTCACTGTCCAGAATTTGCATGCATATGAGGTTACTGAAAATATCATGGCTTGAGCCAGGCGCATCTTAGTCTTCAAGCTGACATCTTAGCTCTTCAGCACTTTAAAAAGTTCCTGTGCAGCAGATTTGCCTAATGCAATATGTCGTTTGATTTATTGACTGCTGCTTCCATGAGTGTTGATAGTTGATTCAAGAAGAATGAAGTCCTTAACAACTTCAATCTTTTCTCGGTTGTTAAGAATGTTGTTTATTGGTTCAGTGGTGAGGATTTTTGTTTTCTTTACATTGAGATGCAATCCATACCAAAGGCTGTGCTCTTTGATCT
>NW_006418602.1:0-1309 GCF_000296735.1 Chrysochloris asiatica | reverse complement strand
GTTCTGGAATACTCATACTTCGCATTGTTGTCCATAGCTTGTCATGATCCACACAATCGAAAGCTTTTGCATAGTCAATAAAGCACAGGTAAACATCTTTCTGGTGTTCTATGCTTTTAGCCAAGATCCATCAGACATCAGCAATGATATCCCTTGTTCCACGGCCTCTTCTCAATCCAGCTTGAACCTCTGGAAGTTCTCTGTCAGTGTATGCTTGCAACCGTTTCTCTATTACCTTTAGTAAAACTTTACTTGCATGGGATATCAGAGATATTGTATGATAATTTCCATTGGGTCACCTCTCTTTGGAATGGGCACAAATCTAGATCTCTTCCATACAATTCCTGGTGCCTTGTTCTTTGCCAATTCTTTAAATGCACCTTGGTGCTGCGTCCAACTTTTCTCCACGTCCGGTGTGGAACGATTAATCCTGAGTAGGGGTGATGGGAGATTAGAAGTAAAAGGAAGACACAAGACACATACATGTTAAGTGAAAGTTCGGACCAGGTGGGATGCAGCACTCCGTTGGAGATGCTGCCAACCCATAACAGGTGCAGCAAGTTTATTTTATACACATCTCAAGGGCAGGTGCTTGGGGCAGGGTAAAGAGCACAAACAACACCTGGTGTTTTCTGATAAGTAGAACTCTATCAGAAAAATATAACTTGTAGCTAGCTGGAACATAAATTTGATACAGCGGAACGTTTGTGCAGACTGAACTAAAGGTCATGGCTGTGTACAAGGAAAGATTTTGCAAGTTCCTTATTCCTAGGTTCAGCTTTGCAGAAACCCAAGGGGCAGCCAGAATGGGTGCAGCCTGAGTTTCTGGACCACAGCTGTTCAGTTGAAATCCTTCAGTTAAACTACCCCCAAGTCAGAGACCTTTGGCTCAGTCGCTCCCAACACCTTGGACTTCTTCCTCCAGTATCATTGACTCTTCATCATATGCTACTTCTTGAAATGGTTGATCATTGACCATTTCCTTTTGGTACAGTGACTCTGTGTATTCCTTCCATCTTTTGATGCTTTCTGCATCATTCAATAATTTCCCCAGAGAATCCTTCAATACCACAAGTTGAAGTTTGAATTTTTTCTTCAGTTCTCCCAGCTTGAGAAATGCTGAGCGTGTTCTTCCCTTTTGGTTTTCTGACTCCAGATGGTTGCACATTTTATTGTACTATTTGACTTTGTCTTCTGAAGCTGACCTTTGAGATTCTATTGTTCAGCTCTTGTACCTCCTCATTTCTTCCATTTGCTTTAGCATCTCTACACTGGAGAGCAAGTTTCAGTGTCTCTTCTGACATCCATT
>NW_006418601.1:2908-3562 GCF_000296735.1 Chrysochloris asiatica | reverse complement strand
ATATGGACATGTTGGACATATTTGCCATATAGCTAGAACTCTGTATATGGAAATATTGCACTACTCTAACATGTCGCTAGCTCTCTGTATATAGACAAGTTGGACTCATCTGCCTTGTAGCTAGAATTCTGTATATGGAAATGTTGCACTACCATGCCATGTAGCTAGCCCTCTGTACATGGATATGTTGGATTGATCTGCCAAGTAGGTAGCTCTCTGCATATGAACATATTGGACTTGTCTGTCATGTAGCTAGCTCTCATTCTATGGACATGGTGGACTCATTTGCCCTGTAGCTAGTACCCTGTGTATAGACATGCTGGACTACTATGACATGTAGCCAGCTCTCAGGATATGGACAGGTTGGACAAATATGCCATGTATTTAGAAATCTATGTATTGAAATGTTGCTCTACCCTGCCATGTAGCTAGCTATCTGTATATGAACATATTGGACTTGTCTGCCATGTAGCTAGCTCTCTATATATGTACATGTTGGACTCATCTGCCATGTAGCTAATACCCTGTGTATGGACATATTGGACTACTCTGCCATGTAGGTAGCTCTCAGTATTTGGACACGTTGGACTCGTCTGCCGTGTAGCTAGAACTCTGTATATGGAAATGTTGCACTACACTGCCATGTAGCTAGCT
>NW_006418601.1:0-661 GCF_000296735.1 Chrysochloris asiatica | reverse complement strand
TCTACCATGTAGCTAGCTCTCATTATATGGACATGATGGACTCATTATATGGACGGGTAGCTAGTAACCTGTATATAGACATGTTGGACTACGCTGCAATGTAGCTAGCTCTCGGTATATAGACACTTTAGACCTATTTACCCTGTAACTAGAACTCTGTATATGGAAATGTTGCACTACTCTGCCATGTAACTAGCTCTCTATATATGAACATATTGGACTTGCCTTCCAAGTAGCTTGTTCTCAGTATACGGACATGTTGGACTCATCTGCCATGTAGCTAGAACTCTGTATATGGTAAAGATGCACTAATCTGCCTTGTAACTAGCTCTCTGTATATGGAAATTTTGGATTCGTCTGACATATAGCTTGCTTTCTGTGCATGGATATTTTGGACTGATCTGCCATGCAGGTAGCTCTCAGTATATGGACACGTTGGACAAATCTGCCCTGTAGCTAGAACTCTGTATATGGATATGAAGCACTACTCTTCCATGTAGATAACTCTCTATATATGAACATTTTGGACTCGTCTGACATGTAGCTAGCTCTCTGTATATGGATACGTTGGACTGATCTGACATGTATGTAGCTCTCCGTATATGAACATACTGGACTTTTCTGTCATGTAGCTACAACTATGTATATGGAAATGATGCAC
>NW_006418600.1:3670-4456 GCF_000296735.1 Chrysochloris asiatica | reverse complement strand
GTCCAAAGTATGAAAGACGAAGCTTAGCCATCCTGGCCTCCACGGAACACTCTGGCTGCACTTCTTCCAAAATAGATCTATTGGTTCTTTTGGCAGTCCATGACACAGTTTATGTAGGTCATGTTTATCTAAAAATGTATCCATCTCTTCTAAGTTTTCAAATTTGTGGAGTACAACTCTCCATAGTATTCTGGTATTATCCTTTTGATTTCATTTGGTTCCGTTGTGACATCGCCCATGTGGTTTCTAATGTGTGTTATAATTGTTGTAGATGCTGTGTTAATGTGTTAATTTTGGTTCTTTCTTCTTTTTGCATGTGAGCGTTTATTGCAATAAATTGTCCTCTTATCAACACTTTCACCATGTCCCAAAGATTTTGGTGTGTTGTGTTTTCATTCTCATTTGTTTCTAGGAACTTTGTGAATTCATTTTTAATTTCTTCTACTATCCAGTCACTTTTCAGCAGGGGGTAATTCAGTTTCCATATATTTTACTTGATTTCCTTGGTCTTCCTATTGTTGATTTCTAAATTGACAGCATTCTGGGCTATGAAGATTCTTTGTAGTATTTTGATATTTGTAAATTTATAGAGATTTGTTTTGTTGGCTAAAACATGCTCTATTCTGGAGAATGTTCTGTGTGCACTGGAAAAGAATGTGTAATATGCAGTTGTTGGGTTGAATGCTCTGTGCACATCTATGAGGTCCACTTGGCTGATTGTGTTGTTTAGTTCTTCTGTGTCTTTGTCAAGTTTCTTTCTGGTTGTTCTATCCATTTTTGAAAGCG
>NW_006418600.1:0-715 GCF_000296735.1 Chrysochloris asiatica | reverse complement strand
ATGTGATCAGGATGTGGGCTTCCATTTTCACTCTTCTTATTGCTTAACTCAGAGTAACTTTCACAGGTGTTGTCTGTTTCCCTGGTATATGGCAGTTGGTATTCATTCTTTGCTGGGTTTTCGTGTTTTATAAATTGTAATTGTAGCTTTGCTATAAGGCAGTAATTACTGATCTTGTGTAAAATATGGAAAGAAAATGTCCTCCAAAGGTAGAAGGTGGAGCATATAACAGCAAAACAGCACAAGCATAAAAAAGAGAGAGAGAGAGAAGAAAAGCAAAAAACCAGCAGCAACAAAAGCTAGACTGAATACTTCACTCTATAATCATAGAAAACTGAGAGGAGGGACAGAAGAAAAAAAAAATCTGTAGTCTAATATGAGTATGACTTTAATGTCGTCTCTTCAGCTTCTTACTTTCAAAGCTGCCTGAGAGCTTTCAAGATGCTAGTGTTGTTTGTTATATTATACCTCAGTCTTTAATTTAATTTTTGGCCTGTTTTGTTTTTAAACTCTTTCCCTCTCTACCTCCCTGTTCTGCCTTTTCCCGTTTTAAAAAACAAAGACAAACAAGCGAAAAACGTTCAGGGCCTGCTCTTGGGCTGAGCATCTGTGCACACTGTGGCAGAAGAACCCACCAGTGGTGAGGGTGGGGGTGTCCACTCGCTCAGGCTCCCCCTCTAGTCACCAGAATGGAGGTGGGTACACTAATGACCAG
>NW_006418599.1:3993-4679 GCF_000296735.1 Chrysochloris asiatica | reverse complement strand
GTGGACAGTTTTTGGTTGGCAGTATTTTTTTCTTCAGGGTTTTATATATGTCTTCCCATTGCCTTTTTTCCCGCCCCTCCTAAGCCCTTATTGTGATTTGAGTGATAGCTTTCATGGGAGAACATCAGCTTTACATTCATTCCCCATTGCCTTCTTGCCTGCCTGGTTTCTGCTGAAATTTCATAGCTTAATCTGACTTGCTTGCCTTTGTATGTAGCACTTCTCTTTTCCCTAGCTACTTTCAGGATTTTCTCCTTTTCTTTGATTTTGGATAGCTTGATTATGATATGTCTTGTTGATTTTCTTTTGGGTTCTATCCTTCCTGAGGTTCGTTGAGCTTCTTGAATGCTTATCTTTTCACTTTTCAGGATGTTAGGGAAATTTTCTTCCAGAAACTCCTCAACTATCTCCTCTGTGGACTTTGTGTGATTCTTCTTGTTCCGGAATGCCAGCTTATTCCTCTTCATGTTGTCCAACATGAATCTTAGACTTTTGTCAGATATTTTTATCTTTTTTTCTGCTTGGTCTTCTATCTTAGTAGTATTGAAATTTATCTTCCAGCTTGCTGGTTGGCTTCCATCTCTTCAGTACTGCTCCTGTGCCTTTTCAGTGTATTGTCCATTTCTGATATTTTATTATTAATAATTTGGACATCTTTTTGCAAGTTTTGAGTTGTTTCCAATGCT
>NW_006418599.1:0-508 GCF_000296735.1 Chrysochloris asiatica | reverse complement strand
TGAACTTACATTTGAGCAATTGATCTGTGTCACAGTCTGCCTCTGGCAAAACATTACAGAAACAATTTCTCTTCCTTATTTGATAATTCTGAGTTAATGTTTTTTCCTTTTGAATTTTGCCTAGCAGTAGTACCATTTCATTCATTATGTCAAGTTTACTTGTGAAAACTTCAGGCACATATTTTGTACAGCAACAAGAATAGTTACAGCATTCACTAAATTAATAAATTGCATTGTCATCTTTTTATTATAAATGATTAGAATAAATACCTTGTCATTTCCTAAAGAGTCTATACTGTGCCTTGGACATCTTTGTTAACACTATGGTTCCCACAGAAGGAATTCATAGGGGTTTATTGATTTGAGCACATAATCATAAACATTTTATTGGGTGTACCTTAGCAAATAGAAGTCCTGGTGTGGCACTTGGGTTAGTGTGCTGGACTGACTGCAAAGTTGATTTGAACCACAAGGAGTTCAAGCTTACCAGCCGCTCCTTGGAAACTAT
>NW_006418598.1:2405-3584 GCF_000296735.1 Chrysochloris asiatica | reverse complement strand
TACATACGGTTGGTATACGTTTGAACCACCTCACCGGCATGTAACAGCAACAAAATGTAAAAACACACTACTTCAGAATCAACCTAAATATTTATTTAAGATTTCTTTTTATACTCCATTTATAGCAGGATAGTTTAAAAATTTACAATAAATTCATATATTAGACATGAGTGATACTTTTATAAATTTTACTCCTCCTACTCAAGTACAGGGTCGCTATGGGTCAGAACCGACTCGACGGCACTTCACAACAACAACAACTCAATTATCTATTAATCATCATAATTCCTCTAAAGTAAATCCTTCCCTAAAACCATGTATCCGTGTCTTCTCTCTGCCAAACTTCCTTTCTTCTTTATCACGTGTGATTACATAAACTTGAATTTCTGACCTCAAATTCTAATTGAACGATTAGAATTTATTTCTCTCTCTTCCTTAACTGAGTGTGTAAGACTGTAGCTTTCCTATTAAGTTACAGCCCAGAGGGCAACTTATAATGAAACAAACGAGGTGTCAAATGTTCCTGTTCCAGCCCAAATTAAAAATGCCGAATTTCTACGATGTCCTTTTTAAAAACGTCTCAGGAAGAAATACAGTTTCCCTGCAAGTATCTATTGCTGAAGAATACTTACAAGTGAGGACTCAATAATGTTTGGGAAAGTAAATGTATACCAAACGCAAACTATCCTGCTTCTATCCAATTGGACTGTGGCAGAAACTTAAAATCCGTTCTACCCTTGCCATAGTACTCAAGGTTTAGTTGGGGTATGGCTCTCAGCTAGGATTACATTTCTCAACGCCCTTACAGCTACATGTGGCAACGTGATATACTCAATGAAATACCCAACAGAATATGAGCATGAGTAATATATAACTTCTAAGTCTAGCCTAAACACCTTATAAGTCTAAAATAAATTCATGCTCCTTTAATTTCAGAAGTTGTATGCTGAAGATGTTAGAGGACTTGCCATCTGTCTGCAGCAGAGCCACTGATGACCTGAAAAGTTCACCTAAGAACTATTTACCCAAGAGAGAAAAACGGCTTAAAGAATACAGAAATTTAGCAACCACGAGGTCTTCTGTTTAAGCAACATAGCCTACTCTAACTAATGAAGACCTCTTTCAAGTATTCAAGAGCAAAGATGTCTGTTTGAGAACTAAGGTGTACCTTACCCAAGT
>NW_006418598.1:0-675 GCF_000296735.1 Chrysochloris asiatica | reverse complement strand
TTTGTAATCTTGCTCTAGTCGAGTTCTGATTATCAAGACACCAAGGTCAGGTCAAATGGGTACTATCTGCAAGTTTGGCTGTTCTTGTGCATCTCTTCTCACTTCATATCAGCTGGATGTTTCAACTCTCAGCTCTAGCCCTCTGTGGCTATGTCTTTGTCCATGGGTTCAAGTGTCTCCAGGTCTCACAACACTTTGGACCAACCAGCCCTTCCTCTTCTCTCTCTCATCTCCAGGTCAACGGAAGTCAATGGACGGTAGCTGAACTCAGCCATTTCTTCATTGCTGCCTTTCCCCTCTTCCACTCACCAGTAGACCATTGTGGCTGCCAGCAAGCTTACATGCCTGTTCGTATGTTCTCTTTGAGTTTCAGTCTTAGGGGAGTTTGTCCTAAAGGACCTTAATTGTTTGCCTTGATGGCTTCCTGGCAAATAGCTTGCTTATTCTTGTAGTAGTCAGTCATGCTGACATTTTTGTTGTGGGTTTTTCCTGATGACCTTTCTTTGAAGATGTATCTTCTGTTGCTCTAGCTATTCCAGGCTGGTCTACTTGTCCTTGCTAGTGGGAATGTCCCAACTTCGAAAGTTCTGGAGGGGACTCAGGATTCCACCTAAGGTCGTATACTCTGTAAAGGCTTTGCACGAGGCCTATTTCACTGGACAAGTTCTAGAACCC
>NW_006418597.1:3196-3769 GCF_000296735.1 Chrysochloris asiatica | reverse complement strand
CTTTCATGGTTTTATATATGTCTCCTTATTGCCTTCTTGACTGCATGGTTTCTGTTGAGAAATCCGAGCTTAATCTGATTTGCTTGCCTTTGTATGCTACACTTCTGTTTTCCCTAGCTGCTTTCAAGATCCTGTCCTTATCTTTGATTTTTGGCGAGCTTGATTATTATATGTTTTGGTGATTGTCTTTTAGGGTCTATCCTCCCTGGGGTTCGTTGAGCTTCTTGAATGCTTATCTTTTCACTGTTCAGGATGTTAGGAAATTTTTCTTCCAGAAGCTCTTCAACTGTCTCCTCTGGACTTGTGTGTTTGTTCCTGTTCTGGGAATGCCAATAATTCTTAAGTTATTCCTCTTCATGTTGCCCAACATGAATCTTAGGCCTTCTTCAGATTTTTTTAATCCTTTTTTGTGTTTGCTCTTCTATCTTAGTAGTGTTGAGAGATTTATCTTCTAGCTCACTGGTTCTGGCTTCTATCGCTTCAGTTCTACTCCTTTGCCCTTTCAGTGTATTGTCCATTTATGATATTCTATTATTAATCATTTGTACATCTTTCTGTAGGTTTTGAATTTAT
>NW_006418597.1:0-531 GCF_000296735.1 Chrysochloris asiatica | reverse complement strand
TTTTCTGTTATTCTAGCTGTTCCAGGCTGGTCTGCCCATCCTTTCAAGTGGAAATTTCCCACCTCTGAAGATTCTGGATGCTGTTCAGGATTCCACCTATAGTCGTATGTAATGCAGAGGCTGTACAGGAAGCGTCCTTCACTGGGCATGTTGTAGCTCCATTTTAGGTATTCCAATCAGTTATAGGCAGAAGATGAACCTATAGGCTTTCTATGGTGATATTTCTGGCTATTCCTTTTTCACCGCCTCCAGTCTCTGTTTTATAATGTAATGCAAGGAAAACCAAGATTGAAAAGACAGCCAAGAATCATAACATTATTTACCCCCTTTTCCACATTCCAACCATGTCTCAATCCTTAAATCCCAGAGCCCTGTTGTTCCGAGGTTGTGCATACAACATTATTTACCTCTGTCCCACTTTCCCCATGCAAACCTACCTAATTGTTTTCCCACTGGCTTTGTTCTTCCATTCCCCTCTCCCTTCTTGTATATGGCCCCCCTCCCCAGCACTCAAACTATCCTGTGTCTGTT
>NW_006418596.1:0-3589 GCF_000296735.1 Chrysochloris asiatica | reverse complement strand
TAAATCAGTCTGGGTTCCACCTGTCTTAGCCATTTGATGCTCTCTGATGGCTTCTTTGGTCAGGTTTTTCCGCATCTCTTTGAGCTCATCACTAGCCATTTCCTACAAGGGAGGTGGCAATACCAATCAGCTATAAGCACTTTCTACATATCTTTAAGGTTTTAATGCTCAGTTACCTTAACAGAACCAAAATCAAGCTTTAAAAAACTTTAAATGGCAAATTAATATTTTTACTCAAAAGAACTTTTAAGAATTTCTTTTAAAATTTCTTCTAATACTTGTAAATTTATATATGAAAACAAAATTTACAAATTATTTAAAAGGTGTCGTCTCTGTAGCATTGAGCTTCCTAACATCTAGACTAGGATGTTTAAATACCAATTTCTTCCACCTTACTTCCACGACTCCCAGAACCCCTCCAGCCCCAGAAGGAACAATGGGTCTTTGAAAGAGTATCAGAGGTTCCAGATTTAAGGCAGGAAATACATAGGATGAGCCAAGGTCAGGTTCTGGTGGCAGAAAACATGAAGACTACCAAAGACTATTGTGATTGAGTCAAATGAATACAGAAGCCAACATGAAAGCATACCCATTGGTCAAAGATGGGATTTCAGCCTTCAAAATAATTGTTTTAAAGAACCAAATCCTGCTGGGTAAATAAAACCCATGAGTCCATGATAATACTTAAAGAAAAATCACACATATGTGCAAAATCAGAAAACGGCAGAAGCTTGGACGCCAACTCATTCTCATAACTAGTAAATTAAGAAAAGAATTACACATGTACCTACATTTACTACACAAATGAACAGGATAGCCACTGCCTCTAGTTTAAAAGGAAGAGCATATTTTAAAGAAATTTAGCTAATAAATGTGAAACAATGACAGAATTTTTAAAAATCACTATTTTGCAACTCCTAATGAGTCCTGGTGTAGCGTAGTGGTTACAAATCGGGCTGTGAACCGCAAAGTCAGTACTTCAAAACTACCAGCTAGCTGTTCCGTGGGAGAAAGATGAGGCTTTCTGCTCCCGTAAAAATTTACAGCCTCAGAAACCCTGTACAGGGTCGCTATTGAGTCGGAACCAACTCCACAGCACATAACAACAACAAATGAGTCCTGGTAGCGTAGTGGTTACGAATTGGGCTGCTAACCTGAAGGTTGGCAGTTTGAAACTACCAGCGGTTCCGCGGGAGAAAGACAGGGCATTCTGCGCCCATAAAGATTTATAGCCTCGGAAACCCTGTGCAGGGTCACTATGAGTTAGAACCGACTCCATGGTACTTAACAACAATGAGACCTGGCATGGTGCTATAGGGTCAGCACTGGACTGCTAAGCACAAGGTTGGCAGTTCAAACTCACCAGAAGCTGCACTAAACAACAAGAAAATAACCAAAGGGCCCTGGGTAACACAGTGGATTACAAGTTGGGCTGCTAACCACAAGGTCAGCAATTCAAAACCTCCAGCCACTCTTGTGAGATAGATGAAGCTTTCTGCTCTCATAAGATTTAACACAGTCTCAAAAACCCTATATGGAATTCCTGAGGGGAACTAACTCAACAGCAGCAGCACTGAAATAACCAACTCAAGTAAAGACCATCAACGATGAATCCATTAAACAAAATGCTGGTGAAATATACAGTGGAGGAATCAGACTGCCATTATCAATCCTACCGATCAGTCTCAGTATGCTGAGTAGAGCAACAAGACTTTGCTGCTAACCACAAGGTTGGCCATTCAAAACCCACCAGCAGCTCCACAGAAGAAACACGAGGTTTTTCTGTTCCCAAAAAGATTTATAGCCTCAGAAACCCTTCATAGGGTTACTATGAGTCAGAATGGACTCTATAGCAGTGAGTTTAGTTGGGAGATTGTAATTATGAAATGAAAAGCACCACTTGTCATGGTGTGGTGTTGTAGGATTGATAACTGCAAGGCTGGCAGTTCAAACCCACCAGCTGCTCCTCAAAAACCCTCCACAGGGTCGCTATGAGTCAGAACTGACTTGACAGTACTTAATAACAACAACAGTATTTCTGAAACAAAAGGGTTAAACTTAAATCTAATCAAGCTCATAAAATGAACTCTCAGTTTACAGAAAAGATGGGATAAAATACGTCAAATAAAATCTTGAAAAAGAAACAAATTAATACTGTGGGATATTCTATAGAAGAAATGAATTGGCTTCTTCAATAGATCAGTGTTATGGGGAAAAACGGGCAGGGGAAACAGAAAGCAGAAAAGGCTGTTTAATAAAAAAGCTAAAACTGAAAACTTTTAGAGACTGAACTTTTATAATTTTGAATTCTGATGTAAAGTATACAGTTGGGAAAATACAAACAAGATATTAGATAATAATGAGAAATTAGTTAACTTTGTTGGAGGTGTCAATGTAGTTATGTAAGAAAAATATTTTTTTCACCTCCACAAACTCTCAAGTTTGTAGAAAAATAAGGACATAGTATCTGGTATTTGCGTTAAATGTCTATAGATTGCACAAGAGTTTGCACACTAGAACTGCTAATCTAAAGAATGGCAATTTGAAACCAACCAGTGATACAGTGAAAGAAAAGGCCTGACAATCTGCTTCCACTAAGATTCCAGTCAAGAAAATCCTATCAAGCAGTTCTACTATATAACACAGTTGCTACAAATTGATGGCAACTAACAACATTTGCTTTAAACTAATTCAGAAGAAAAAAGAAAAATAAGAAATTCATGAAAATACTTGAAGTTGGGTGACGCCTGTCTAGGATTTTGTTAAGCCTATTATCTATACTTTGTGAACATTTTAAGTGATTTTAAAACTCACTCCCTTGGATATATAATAAAATGAGATTGTAGACATGCAGATACTGTTTATGAAGAGCTATATCTATAAAAGCTAGCTGTGAGTTACAGTCTCTTTAATTCCCTATGTAAATTTAAAGTGCAGTCAATTCTATAGTGCTAACTGAAAGATTGACTGGCAGTTCAAACACACTAGTCACTCTTTGGGAACATTATACAGGGTCAATGTGAGACAAAACCAACTAGATGGCACTTAACAATCACCAGCTTGTTGTTGTTGTTAAGTGTCACTGAGTCAGTTCCGAGTCATAGCCTAAACCCTGTATAGGGTTTCTGAGGAGCAGCTGGTGAGTTTAAACAGTTCAAAATGACCTTGCAGTCCAGTGCATTAACCCACAGCACCACACCAGGACTTCTGAAAAGAGCTTCAAAGTTTTAAAGTTTGTTAGTAATTAGAAATTAAACTTTTTGTTTCTATTTAAATCCACATGTACAACACTTCTGTTTTGGAGCAGTGATTTAATTCAATCACCCTCATGCTACAGCTGTGCACACAAAGTAGATTTAATCACTCTATAACTATCTATTGCATATATAAATATATCAAAATGGTTCAAGACAATTTAGTACATACTTCTCTTTTCGCTATACTTGACACAGTATGGAATCACATCATGAAAACTTTAAATTCAGGCATACTCACCTCAGCTGTCATCCTAGCAAATAAGTCAGGAGGAATGTTCCCACACAGTACATTTTTTCTTAAATTTGGATTCTTTGCATCCTTAAGATTTGAT
>NW_006418595.1:2242-3565 GCF_000296735.1 Chrysochloris asiatica | reverse complement strand
TGCTATTCATAAGGTTTTCAGTGACTAAAGATTCAGAAGTAGTTCATCACTCTTTCTTCCTAGTCTGTCTTCATCTGGAAGGTCATCTGAAACCTGTCCACCATGTATGACCCTGCTCGTTATTTAAAATACTGGTGGCATAGCTTTCAGAATCATAGCAACACCCAAGCCACCACAGTACAATAAACTGACAGACAAGTCGTGGCTGTTTGGTTTTAAATGGAAACAATCACTTTAAATTTTGAGGAGATCTGTGCACATGCATAGTAGAACCCTCCAGGGTAGGGGATGGGCTGTCCGTTTGCTCAGGCATCCCCTCTAGTCATCAGAATGGAGGTGCGCATACAGCGAGAGACCAGTGAACAGATACCAATAAAAGAATGTCCATACCTGTATCTTCGTGGTTCTGTCAGGTGTCTTGGCTGTTCTGATCCTTCTCTCAGTTGGTGTCTCCCAAGATGGTGGTTCTAGGAATAGCTGAGCATCTTGAATTAGAAAGCAATGGATTTCTTGATCTGCTACAAATTCCCCTAGCTGTAAGCCTTCCAATCTTCTAAGTATTCCTTTATATGTGGTTCAGAGTTCTAGCACCATCCCCTGAGTCTGCTTGGTGTGGTATTCTGTGTTGTTGCTCACAGAGTTCCTCACTGCATGTCTACCCAATCTGCCACCTGACTCATAGTGACCCTGTATATGGCTTCTGGGGAACCGTTGGTGGTTTGAACTGCGAACCTTGTGTTTTCCAGCACACCGTTGATCCCACAGAGCCATACTGGGAGTCACTGAAGAAATTAAAATATTAAAAATAAATCCGAATAAATTATTGATGCTCCCCTTATAACTTAAGTGTTTTTGAGGCTCACATTTCAACAACATTATCATCAAGGGAACAACTAAAGTGACAGTTTTGACTTTTATCACAGTGTTTCACAGATTGGCATTTATAGACCCCTGAGGATCCCTGCACTACATATGATAAATGTTAGTTCAACAAGCATATG
Source organism: Chrysochloris asiatica (assembly GCF_000296735.1). Taxonomy (NCBI): domain Eukaryota; kingdom Metazoa; phylum Chordata; class Mammalia; order Afrosoricida; family Chrysochloridae; genus Chrysochloris; species Chrysochloris asiatica. Next base: position 2,564 of record NW_006418595.1, on the reverse strand, counting down.
ATTAATTTTTCTTCAGAGAATGAATCTCAATACTGGAAGAATTCGAGATTTTCCCTTCCCCCCATCTTTTCCTATACATCATACAGTAACAATAAGAAGTCTTCAGTTCCAAGTTGAATATACCATAGCCTTGAAAAGTTAAGTTAGGAAGAGACTACAGTGGGAGTAAAGAAGGAACTGGGAAATTGAACAATAAATTGAGGGTTTCCAAGAAGCAGCTGTTGAGTTTGAAGTTCTGACCCTATGGTTCAAACTCACTTTGTGATTTAATGCTTTATCCCACAGCAACCTAATATGATGTTGTTGTTGTATGCCATGGAGT
>NW_006418595.1:0-1057 GCF_000296735.1 Chrysochloris asiatica | reverse complement strand
TCACTGCCCCACACTCGCATGATTTCTTATCCCACCATAAGGAGCCCTCAAATCCGCTAAAGTGAAAAATTGAGATTGAAGACCCCCTCACCCTACTTTTTCCCAAGGGAGTCTACTTTTAGAACAAAAGTCAAAAAGGTCATTTCATTGAGTCTGGGTTATTTCCACCCTCAGCTTCCCATGGTCCAGACCCCACTTTGAGCAGGGAGAAACTGAGACTACCTCTCCCAAATTCTCCCCCTTCACCTTTTCGGAAATCAAGGGAGGAGGGCATGGAAACCCCACCATGATAGCTATTCATCTTCCAGCTTTGTCCCTTTCACCATCCTTGATTAAAACCCTTTGCACATAAGACAACGTGGCAGCTGATGTTTTTACTCATCTTGCTGTTTTAAAGCACTATTATGAAGTCAGGTTTTACAGTAGTTAACAGTACCTTTTATATATATATATATATATTTCATATCTAAGTAGCATAATGGTTATGAATTGGGCTGCGAACCACAAGGTCAACAGTTTAAAACTACCAGCTGTTCCGTGGGAAAAAGATGAGGTTTCTCCTCCTATAAAGATTTACAGCCTCGGAAACCCTGTACAGGGTCACTATGAGTCGGAACTGACTCCATGGCACATAACCACCACCATCTCATATCTATCATGTATATATATATAAACTGTAAACAAGAGTTAACAGTGGCTTCTACAAACTGATTTTCTTCAAGGTTTTCTATATGGTAGGCACCTGAATGAAATACTGTAGAAAAATATCTGTGTGGGGGTCCTGTCTTCCCTGCTGCTAGTTGGGTTCAGGAATGGTGCTGGCAATATGGTTCAGGGGCCAGGAGGGAATTGTGCTGCCCAACTCTCTCGTTTTTCTGTTCTCTGTTTGTGCTCCTATTTGATTAGGCTAGAGACTACAACAAAAAGATACATAGTAAAAAACAAAACCAAACAAATGCAATATATAGATTTCTATAAATTTTCCTTTTATCCTCTCTCCCATTCTTTCCTCTGCAAAGTATTGTTACTATTTTTTGGTACTGATTTTTTTTTTTTT
>NW_006418594.1:2396-3191 GCF_000296735.1 Chrysochloris asiatica | reverse complement strand
AGATCTATTGGTTCTTTTGGCAGTCCATGGCACTTTTAGTATTTTCCTCCAACACTCCAACTCAAAAGCATCAATTCTTTTACGGTCTTACCTATTCACTGTACAGCTTTCGCATCCATATGAGGTTATTGAAAATACCACGATTTGGGTCAGGCGCACCTTAGTCCTCAAGCTTACATCTCTACTCTTCAACACTTTAAAAAGTTCCTGTGCAGCAGATTTGCCCAATGCAATATGTCATCTGTACTCTTGACTACTGCTTCCATGAGTGTTGATAGTTTATACAGAGAAGAGCTCTCACAAATTCTACTCAAATATTCTAGAACATAGAGCATAATGGAAAACTTCCTAACACATTTTATGAAGCAAGCATAAACCTCATACCAAAACGTGGGAAGGAGGTCACTAAGAAAGAAAACTATAGACCAATAACACTCATGAACATAGATGCAAAAATTCTCAACAAAATCCAAGCCAACAGAATCCAGAAACACATCAAAAATATAGTAATTCATGATCAAGAGGATTCATATCAGGGATGCAAGGATGGTTCAATGTTAGAAAAATGATCAATGTTATTCAACATATAAATAAGAAAAAAGAAGAGAACCACATGATCTTATCAATCATATTGATCAATTCACAAAAGGCATTTGACAAAATCCAACATTATCCACCATATAAATAAGAAAAAAGAAAGGAACCACATGATCATATCGAGTGATGCAGAAAAAGCATTTCACAAAATCCAACATCCATTCCTGATAAAAACACTCAACAAAATAGGAATTGAAG
>NW_006418594.1:0-1091 GCF_000296735.1 Chrysochloris asiatica | reverse complement strand
CTTCTTCTTCTCTCCCTCCTCTCTCTTTTCTGTGAATAGAGACTGCAGTATTAGTCTTGTTTTTGTTGTTGCTGTTGTTTAGTCTTTTTTTTTGCTGGTATTGTTTTGCTTTTATACGCTGCCCTTCTGCCTTTGGAGGACTCTTTGTCTCCCTATATTACACAAGAAGAATCAGCAATTGCTACCATACAGCCAACCTACAATTACACCCTATAAAACACCAAAACCCAGGCAAGAACCAATACCAACTGCCACATAGCTGGGAAACAGACAACACCTTTGAAAGTTACTCTGAGTTAAACAAAAAGAAGAGCCAAAAGGGAAGCCCACATCCTGATCACACCTTCCTGGAAGCAATCAGAAAGCATAAAAAAAACCAAAACACATACTCAATTAAGTATTAAGGCCACAGATAAATATCCAACATGTCCAAGAAGCAAAAGCAGATGACCATATCAGCACATGTCCAGACACAGGATAATAGTGTCTGAGACAAACGATCTAGAAGTAGACCAGGAATCCATTCTGGAAGGAGGGCAGGCCTTAAAAATGGCTGAGATGGAATTCAGAATAATGATCAAAAATGTTTCAAAACACTTTACAATGGAGTTGAGAAATATAAGGAAGAATCCCGGAAAGTGGAACAGGAACAATCAAATAAGATAGATACAGCATTGGAAACAATTCAAAACCTACAGAAAGAGGTCCAATCAATCAATAACAAAATAACAGAAATAGAGAACACTCTGAAAGGGCAGAGGAGTAGAATAGATGAGATGGAAGGTAGAACCAGTGAGCCTAAAGACAAATTTCTGAATACCACTAAGATAGAAGAAGAAACACAAAAAAGGATAAAAAATTCTGAAGATGGTCTAAGATTAATGCTGGACAACATGAAGAGGAATAACTTAATTATCGGCATTCCAAAACAAGAAGAATCCCACAAGTCCGCAGAGGAAATAGTTGAAGAACTGCTGGAAGAAAATTTCTCTAACATCCTGAGAAGTGAAAAAATAAACATCCAAGAAGCTCAACGAACCCCAGGAAAGATAGACCCCAAAAGAAAATCACCAAGACATATCATAGTCAAG
>NW_006418593.1:2521-3161 GCF_000296735.1 Chrysochloris asiatica | reverse complement strand
ATGGAGAGATGAAGAAGCTGGGGACTTTAGACCCAGAGAGGGAGAGGGGCTGTGTGCTGACGACTGGTGGGCAAGCTTGTAGGGTATACCCTCTGATTGGTTGATGATGCATGGAGGGGATTATAACAATGGCAGTGAAACGATGTATGATAGGATGAATGTAAAACTATTATTATCCCATGTAAACTATCACATAATTCACAATAAAACTTTTATTTTTTAAATGACATTTGCAATAATAAGCTACTATTGTTGTTGTCATGTGCCGTGGAGTCGGTTCCGACTCAGCGACCCTGTACAAGGTTTCCAAGGCTGCAAATCTTTACGGGAGCAGAAAGCCTCATCTTTTTCCCGCAGAACGGCTGGTAGTTTCGGACTGCTGACCTTGTGGTTCACAGCCCGATTCATAACCACTACGCTACCAGAGCTCCTTCTTGAAGAATTCTATCATGCAATATATTCCTACGACTGATCCTTCCTCTTTATTTTCAACAATTACATTCCAATCACCAGTAAATGTCAATGCATCTTGATTGTTTGATCATTTTAAGACTGAAGAAATCGGTAGACTTCTTCAATTTCATCATCACTGGCTTTAGTAGTTGGTGTGTACATTTTAATAAAAGTGGTATTAACTGGT
>NW_006418593.1:0-1081 GCF_000296735.1 Chrysochloris asiatica | reverse complement strand
ATTTCTTGATTAATGCTTTCGTGAGTGTTGGTTCGGGATCCAAATAAAAATGAAGTCTTTGAAAATATCGATTTTTTTCTCCATTTATTATAATGTCATTTATTGTGAGAACTTTTGTTGTTTTTTTTTACATCAAAGCACTGCTGCAATCATTTTAGAATTATTTTCATAAGTGCATGTGATATTAATGATATTTTTCTGTAATTTTCACATGCTGTTGGGTTACTTCTTTTTGGAAAGGACACAAATCTGGATCTCTGCCAATCATTGGCCAAGTGATTGTCTTCCAAATTTCTTGGCATAGATGAGTGAGCACCGAATCAGTTTATAGAAACATTTCAATTTGTTTTCTCTCAATTCCTAGAGCCTTGTTTTACAATTTTGCCTTCTTGGACTTCCTCCTTTAATAGCATCGATTCTTAATCATATGCAATAGTGGTTCAAACTACCAGCAGCTCCTTGAAAACCCTATAAAGCTTCAGAATGTACTTAATAACATCTTAAAATGGCTGGACATCAACTAATTTTGGTATAGTGGCTGTTTGTTCCTTCCATCTTCTTTTGATGCTTTCTGCGTCTTTCAATATTTTGCACATGTTATTGTTGTTGTTGAGTGCTTTAGCTTCTCTACATTCAAGAGCAATGTTCAGAGTCTCTTCTGACATTAATTTCTGTCTTTTATTTTCTTCTTGGTTTTTTAACTAAGTTTTTGCTTTCTTCAAGAATAATATTCTTGATGTCATCACACAACTTTTCTGGTCTTCAGTCATTAGCATCTAATGCACCAAATCTGTCCTTGAGATGGTCTCTAAATTCAGATGGGATATATTCAAAGTCCTGGTGTTGCACTATAAAATAAAGCACTGGATCATAAGGTTGGTTTGAACCACAAGGTGGCAGTTCAAACTCACCAGAATTTCCATGGAAATTCTATACAAGGTTCCTATGAGTTAGAACCAACTCAACAGGATTTAAAAGCAACAACAACAATACTTAAAGACATATTTTGGCTGTGGTGGACTTGTTTTAGTTCAACCTGAACTTGCATATGAGCACTTGGTGGTCAATTCCACAATTAGTG
>NW_006418592.1:2758-3645 GCF_000296735.1 Chrysochloris asiatica | reverse complement strand
ACCAGTTCTACTTAAATTATTCCAAATAATTCCAGAATATAGAGAAGGATGGAAAACTTCCCAATACATTCTATGAAGCAAGCATAACCCTCATACCAAAACCAGGGAAGGACATCACTAAGAAAGAAAATTATAAACCAATATCCCTCATGAACACAGATGCAAAAATTCTCAACAAAATCCTAGCCAACAGAATCCAGTAGCACATCAAAAATTACTACATCATGACCAAGTGGGTTTCATAAAAATGATGCAATGGTGGTTCAATATTACAAAAACAATCATTGTAACCCACTATATAAATAAGAAAAAGGAAAAGAACTACATGATCAAATCGATTGATGCAGAAAAGGCATTTGACAAAATCCAACATCCGTTCCTGATAAAAACACTCAACAAAGTAGGAATTGAAGGAAAAATCCTCAACATAATCAAGAGCAAATATACAAAACCGAGAGCCTACATCACTCACAATGGAGAGAAACTGAAAGCTGTCCCTCTGGGAACAGGAACCAGAGAAGGATGCCCGTATCACCACACTTATGCAATATAGTTTTGGAAGTCTCAGCCAGAGCTATATGGCAAGATAGGAAATTAAAGATATCCAAATTGGCAAAGAGGAAATAAAACTCTCTCATTTGTAGACAATGTGATCCTATTGAAAACCCAAAAGACTCAGTAAAAAAGCTACTAGACATCATTGGAAGATTCAACAAAGTGGCAAGATATAAGATCAACATACAAAAATCAATTAGATCCATCTACAGTAACAATGACAGCACTGAAAAGGACATTAGGAAAGCAATATCATTTATAATTGCTACCCAAAGGCTGAAATATCTGGGAATAAATGTAACCAGAAAAACAAAGGACCTATACAAAGAAAA
>NW_006418592.1:0-748 GCF_000296735.1 Chrysochloris asiatica | reverse complement strand
ATGATTACTACAAGAACAAGTAAGCTGTTCACACAGGAGCCATCAAGGCAAGTGGTTGGGACCCCTCAGAGCAAATCCCTTTCCAAGACTGAGATTCAAGGGGAATACATGAGCAGGCAGGTGGTCTGGCTGGTTCCCACGTTGATCACCAATAAGAGGAAGAGGGGGAAAAAACAACAAGTTGGGAGCTAAGTCCAAACATATTCAATTGACCCCTGTGAACCCGGGTGGAGACCTGGATGCCCAGCTGTATGGCAAGACCCAAGGACTCCTGGGCCCAGAGGCAGTGACATGGCCACGGAGGACTAGAGCTGAGAGTGAAGTGTCAAGCTGATATGAAGTGAGGAGAGATGCACAAGCACAGCCATAATTGCAGGTAGTACCCACTTGACCTGGCTTTGATGCCTGGATGATCAGAACTCGACTAGAAGAAGAAAGAAGAGAGGGGGGAAAAAAAAAGAATACCTGCTACAATTTGATGAACTTTACCTATAATTATGGATTAATAGCTCAAAAATGGTAAGAAATCTTTACAGCTGGATCATTCCCACTCCCTCGGTACACAGAGTTGACAGAGATGGGCAACTTAGACATTGGCTACCCAAAATGGGTGGCACTGTGGGTTAATGCACCATACTACAAAGCCATTTGAACTGCAAGGTCAGCGGTTCAAGCTCTCCAGCTGCTCCTTGGAAACCCTATACAGGGTCTCTATGGGTCAGAACCGACTTGAAGACACTTAACAACA
>NW_006418591.1:1963-3693 GCF_000296735.1 Chrysochloris asiatica | reverse complement strand
CCAGAAACAGAGGACTCTAGGACCATCAAGGGAGAAGCGCACAAGCAGAATGCAGGACCTTATCCAGAGAAGCAGCCCAGAGAAGCAACAACGCCAGAGATGGAGACCGAGAAAGGATCATTAGGAGGGTGATCGGCTGAGAACTCTAGATTTATGGGAATAGAGGGACTAAGCTGGCGGCCAGGAGGCAGACTTGCAGAATGTGCCCTTTGGAGATGTAAATTATTATATATGCCTGAGTGTTGTTGTTTTTTATTTATTTATTATTTTTTTTAAAGCTAAAGTGGATAGGGAGACATACTGTTAACTGATGGTACATGGAGGGGATTATAATCATTGTAATGAAACAAGGTGTATGATTTATTGAATGTAAAATTGATGATCTGCCCTGTAAACTTTCACTCAATCCACAGTAGAAATCTTAAGATAAGAAATAAATTTAAAGAATATATATTAAAAGAATAGACAACCTACAAACTGGGACCATCACTTGTCTTGTCAGTTTGTTGTACAATGGTGGCTTGCGTGTTGCTATTATGGTGAAGCTATGCCACTGGACAGGTTTCAGCTAAGTTTTCAGAGTAAAGCAGACTAGGAAGATGAAGAGGCAGGCTACTTATGAATGATTACTCACTGAAAACCTTATGAATAACAGTGGAACACTGTCAGGTAGCACCAGAATATTGAATATCAAAAGATGATGAAGAGTACCAGAATATTGTCAGATTTAGTGCTGGACAATGAGTCTGTCAGGTTGGAAAACACTCAAAATGTGACTGGGGAACACCTCAAAATAAAGGTGACTGTGATGGTGCAAATGGAGAAAGCTTTCAGGACCTTCATTTGCTGATGGGGCACAACTTAGAATGATGAGAAACAGCTGTAAACATATATTAATAATCGTAACATGGAATGTACAAAGTATGAACCTAGGAAAATTGGAAATTGTTTAAAATGCAATGGAACACATAAAGATCAATATCCTGGGCATTAGTGAACTGAAATGGACAGTTGTTGGTTATTTTGAATCTGACAATCATGCGCTTTATTATGTTTGCAATAACAAATTAAAGATGAATGGCTTTGCATTCATCATCAAAAAGAACATTTCAGATCTGTCTTGAAGCATAATGCTGTCTGTGATAGGATAATATACATATATCTGCAAGGAAGATCAGCTAATACCATTATTATTCAAATTTCTTTAGTCTGAAGTTTATTATTCGATTAAGATGTATTGATAATTACTGATGACTGGAGTGCAAAGGTTGGAAACAAGGAAGAATGGCTAGCAGTTGGAAAATAAAGCATTGATGATAGAAAGAAATGCTGGATATCGCATGATAGAATTTTGCAATACCATTGACTTCTTTATTGCATATATCTTTTAAAAACTATATAAAAAAGCAACCATACGCATGAGCCTCCCCAGATGGCATATACAGAAATCATTGATGACATCTGTGGGAATAGACAGTGGAAAAGCCCCATATTCGCAGTCAAAACAAGGCCAGAAGCAGGCTAAGGAATAGACCATCAATTGCTCATATGCAAATTCAGGTCAAATATGAAGAAAATTAAAACAAGTCCATAGGAGGCAAAATTTGAACTTAAACATATCTCACCTGAATTGAGAGATCATCTGAAGCACAGATATGATACAGTGCACACAAATGACCAGAGACTGGAAGAGTTGTGGGAACATCATACAGGAAGAAAGCAAAAGATGA
>NW_006418591.1:0-533 GCF_000296735.1 Chrysochloris asiatica | reverse complement strand
TTTCTCCCTCCCCAAAATAAAAGATAGAAATTATGGAATAAACATTTATTTTTGTCCAGTCACACAGTTTACTAGATGGGTGCTTTTTCCTTGCTAAGGCATCTTTTAGAACTTTATTGGTGGACAGCACCTAACAAAACAACCACTATGATCAAGATATAGAACTATTACATTGTCACAAAGACCTTCCTTGTGCTGTCCTTTTATAGTTACACCCAGTACCACCCGTCACTCTGGCCACCGTTCAAACCCTTTGTTGTTGTTAGGTTCCACAGAGTCCATACAGACCCATAGCCACCTTATGCACAGCAGAATGAAACACTGCCCAATCCTGGGCCAAGCTCACCACTGTTGCCACGCTTGAGTCCATCAATGCTGCCACTTGACAAACCCATTTCGTTGGGGGTCTTCCTCTTTTTCTCTGACCCTCCAACGTACCAAACATGGTATCCTTCTCCAGCAACTGGTCCCTCCTGACAATATGTCCAAAGTATGAGAGGCGAAGTTTGGCCATCTTGGCCTCTAAGGAGCAC
>NW_006418590.1:2456-3594 GCF_000296735.1 Chrysochloris asiatica | reverse complement strand
AGACTGTGGAAATTTTCTCTACTAATTATATTGAACTCTCTTTAGAAGGAACCTAACCTTTAATATAAGGAACCCTGGTGTAGGTGTAAGTTAGGCATTGGGCTGTTAAAAGCAAATCCAACTACAAGAACAAGCAAGTTGTTTGCCAGGGAGCCATCAAGGCAAGCAATCAAGTCCCTTCAGAACAAACCCCCTTCCAAGACTGAAACTCAAAGGGAATACACAAGCAGGCCTGTAAGCTTGCTGGCGACCATGTTGTTCTACTGGTGAGTGGAAGCAGGGGTAAAGCAGCAATGAAGATGTGGGCTGAGTATAACCATGTTACATAGACTCCCATCAACCTGGATTATGGTGAGACCTGGGGACTACTGAGTCCATGGACAAGAACATAGCTGCAGAGGGCTAGAGCTGAGAGTGAAGCGTCCAGCTGATATGAAGTGAGGGAGATGTACAAGAACACCCAAACATGCAGATAGTACACACTTGATCCAGCTTTGATGGCTGGATGATCAGAACTCAACTAGAGAAAGGTAAAAAAAAAAAAATTTTTTAATAAGTGTAACTCACTACAATTTGATGAACTTGACCTATACTTATGGATGTAGTAGCTTAAAATACCAACCAAGAGGGAAGGAATCTTCACAGCAAAGATCATTCCCATACCTTCTGTACACAGGGTTGATAGGGATGGGCAACTTAGACATTGGCTACCTAAAATGTGGGGGCTATAAAGGCATGAAGTGACTGGCTTACAAGTTTTTAAGAAGGAGTTTAGTTTCAGAGTGAAGGGGAGAAGGTAGAATACCCACTGAATAGTTTTCATCTTGTCTAGATGGGTCTGATGAAAGGAGATGGTGATAAGATTCCTATGATTCAACAGTGAGTAATTGTTATCATGACTAATTACGATTGTCAAATGTCAAAATGTAGACATTTTGTAACAAAAAGAGGGGAGTAGTTAATCTTACAGTCCAGGAACAGAGGACCCTAGGACTATCAAGAAAGAAGAGCAGTGGCAGAATGTGGGACCCTATCCAGAGAAGCAACAACACCAACGATGGAGGCAGAGATGATGACATGAACACATAGAGCAGCTGAGGACTCTAGACTCATGGAAAGAGAAAGACTGTGTGCTAGC
>NW_006418590.1:0-1111 GCF_000296735.1 Chrysochloris asiatica | reverse complement strand
TTGTGAGTTGGAACTCACTCGATGGCATTTAACAACAACAGAAGAAAACTAAGGCACTCTGGTAATCTCTCTAGGTATATCTAAATTCTTTAATCACTTACACTATTACTCAACTATACAAAGGGAGGAGCTTTCTCTTTCTAAACTTTCCTCTCTCTTTCTCTATCTTAAGATTTGTAGGTCCTTAGTAGTCACTTTATGGATTTTGTACTGATTCCTCTTTCCCTTCTCAGTGCCAGCATTCACGCAAATACAGCTTGGGACAAACCGCTGACTAATTAACAAAGCATTAAAAACTATCATTCAGTTCCACGTATGACTTTAGCTATTACTTGTGCGTGTTTTTCAGAATAGACATTTATTATTGTTTAGTTAGAAAAGAAATAAGGTCTCATAAAAAATTAGATAATACATAAATTAAAAAATGAAAATTCTTCAGAATTCATATTATTCATATATAAACACAAACACATTTTTACAAAATTGGCACCATAATATAAATTCTAGTTTGCAATTTTTCAGTGAATAAAGTGTGGTCTCCTTTCTACGTCAATTCCAACAGTTTTACTGTTATTAAAATTGCATAATAGAGGGGGGACCCATAAATCCTGGGAAAGTTGGCAAAATACACATAACAAATGATTTATTGATAGGGCATTACAATACATGATATTGTTGTTGTTGAGTGCTGTAGAGTCGTTCTGACTCATAGCAACCCTTTATAGGGTTCCCAAGGAGCAGCTGATGGGTTTGAACTTCTGACCTTGTGGTTCACAGTCCAGTGCTGATCCTACAGTGCCACACCAGAAGTCCTAATACATGATAAGCTTAATTATATTTCATGATACACTTAATTAGCAATATATAGTTCAACCAGCTGTGCTAAACTGCAATGAACATTGTACATTAATGAGTATATTAAATATAACAATTACTGCAAATACATCAGACATTTCTCAGTTGATTTGTGACTTTGGTTTCACTGAATAGACATGATCATTTTTGGTGTAACCAGAAGTAGTTATCAAGGGATGGGGAATCTATCTGATTTTTTTATAAATCTGCATTTCTAGATGCCATGGGCCCTCTGTATATCATTGTGTGAACATAT
>NW_006418589.1:2341-3486 GCF_000296735.1 Chrysochloris asiatica | reverse complement strand
TAGATGAATCTACAATAATAGTGGGAGACTTTAATACACCACTCTCAAAAATGGATAGAACAACCAGAAAGCAACTTGACAAAGACACAGAAGATCTAAACAGCACAATCAACCATGTGCATAGCTGTACATACAGGAGCAGGCCAACGAGCACACCAAGTGGGCAGTCCTCTCCGGTTTTTAATCCCTGACTCAAGTCTTAAGGCTGTGTCTCCCCCATTGGCTAGGGCTTTGACCATACCTCTTTTCCCTTACTTGGTTGGCTACTTCAGATTTCTAAGGCGTGTATTCCTATTTTAGGAAAGGTAAAAGAAAGATCGTAAAGTTTCTTCTTTCTTCAGGAAGTAGTCAAAGAAAAACAGAGATCATAAAGTCTTTAAATTAGGAAGTAAAGAAAAAAAGAGGTTATCTGAATAAATAAACAAGATTATAATAAATATATATTTTCTCCCCACAATCCCCTCCCTTTTTTTAAGGAAGTAAAGAAAAAAAAAAAAAAAAAGGTCATCCAACTACAATAAACAAGATTATAATTTTTTTTTTTTTTTTTAGACTTCTTCATTCTTTTCTTTAAATTTTGCAAGGAGATGTTGACTTTAGTGTTCATATGTTTCTAGGTGAAAAAGGTTGTTTTAGTATGGGGTTGGGGGTTGTTTGGATAGGGCTGTTTCTATGAGTTTTAGAACTAATCCTCTTATACAAGTTATAATACAGCATCCCATTAGTATTAGTATGCCAAATACAATAATTAGAGATGTGAGGACTGAAGTCATAAGCCCTTTCCATTTCCCAAATCATTGTTCCATGATATTAGAAAAGAGGTCATCTATGCCTAAATTTTCAGCGAGTTCATTAGCTAAGATGGTCAGCCCTTGTAATGCTTCAGTAATGGTACCATCAAGAGCTGCATTATTGGGAATCAAAGTACAACACTGGACTTCGATCATAACACATACTTCTCCTTTTTCTGCTAATATCATATCTAGGGCTAACCTGCTTTCCCAGGCCATTTTGCTAATAGGTCCTAATTGTTCCAATTGTTCCTCTGTTCCTTTTATAGCACCCCTGGTATAATTTACAAGTCTTTGTTGGTTATAATAGATGTAGTTAATCCAGTCCACATTTTTGTTAATGGTTGACCACCA
>NW_006418589.1:0-536 GCF_000296735.1 Chrysochloris asiatica | reverse complement strand
TCTTTTACTGGTATTATTTCTCATCCCAGCTACCTTGCTGTGTCTTCTTACAAAGATTCACAACCCCCTTCTATACTTGGAGGTTTCTTGCTCTCTTTTATTTTTGCTTCTTCCATTTCTGACCGCTTCCCTCGCGGGAACATTGGACACTTCTTAACAATTGGCATGTCAGTATAAACCCCTAACTCAGATCGAGTCCTTGACTCGATATTATCCTAAGCTGTATGAGGTAGTCACGGAGCTATGGATCAGGACTCCACATGCTTTGTGCTTAGGGCACGTCTCATTCATACACACACAACCTCTGGGATGTCCCAACAACCAAAGGAAGTATTGTTCGACCCATGGTTTTTCCTTACCTTTGGTCTATGCACGAAGTTACCTGGTTGCCACATGATGCTTCAGTAGACCTTTTTCCCACTTTGCTAAAAGTTCGAATTTATTCGCTTCTTTAGGACACTTCAGCAGATCTCACCCTAGGGCTGCTGCAACTAGAGAGGAGGACACATCTCCCTCAGAGGAGAAGGCTAAAGCTA
>NW_006418588.1:3222-3755 GCF_000296735.1 Chrysochloris asiatica | reverse complement strand
TTGGCAGTCCATGGCACTTTCAGTATTCTCCTCCAACACCACAACTCAAAGGCATCAATTCTTCTACGATCTTCCTTAGTCACTGTCCAGCTTTTACATCCATATGAGGCTATTGAAAACACAATGGGCTGGGTCAGGTGCACCTTATTCCTCAAGCTGACATCTCTGCTCTTCAATACTTTAAAAAGTTCCTGTGCAGCAGATTTGTGTGAGGCTGGGCTCTCCCAGCTGCTTCTCTTTGTGCCTCTTTCTGCTTAGTACCTTTTCAGATGTAACCACTCTCTGAAGGTCCTTTCTTGTTTTTGTAGTAGGAGCTAGGTTGACTCCTCAGCCTCCCTACTGCGATTGCTTCTCCTTAGTCCCAGTAGCACAGACATAGACAGTGCCTGTCCTCATTTAATGAAGAACAGAAATTATAGTGCTGGGGTTTAGTGTCAGTCAGATTTCATACTAAAAAAGTGAAGCCATTCTTAATATTCTAAGCAGGACCTGTTTTAACAATTCTATTTAGATAATTAGAATCTAAACAACTT
>NW_006418588.1:0-1487 GCF_000296735.1 Chrysochloris asiatica | reverse complement strand
CTGGTTCAGTCCCCCACATCATGTGATCTGATGTGACCAGACCTGGTCTGATGTGATTACCTGCATCTTGTCAATCCTCATTCTGTGGTGTTAAATAGGAAGCTCTGGTATTTTAGTGGTTATAAGTTGGGCAGCTAACCTCCAGGTCAGGAGTTTGAAACTGCGATCCATTCTGTGGGAGAAAGATGAGGTTTTTGTATCTCATAGAATTCTAGCCTCTGAAAGTTATACAGGGTCAGTATGAGTCGGAACCGACCCCACAGCACACTACCACCACCACCAGCAGCATGTTCAATAGGCCAGATATAATCTACAGGTTTAGGCTGTCTCTTGGTCAATCTCTTTTGATTTTTAAAGAAGAAATCAGTGTGCATAGCTCCGAGTACTCTACTGCCACCAAGACAGAAGATCCTGGAGGGGAGAGCATTGTTTGGACCAGGGGTCCCTACACTTTGTAGCTCCTAGATCCAGGGTAAGATGGACGTCAAAATGTATGGAGATCTCTAAGGATCAGTGAAGACTACAGGACCAACAGATGCTGATGGGAGACAAACCTTTCCCAGAGCTAACAAAGATGAAACTTTTCCCGAGAGCCAGCACTGTAAAGTATGGAGTTCTAGCCTCCTAAGTTTTGAGAGAATAAATATCTGGTTGTTAAAGTAATCCACCTGTGCTGTATCTGTTATAGTAGCATTAGATGCCTAACTTAAAAACTCTCCTTGAGAATGTTGCACCTTGGGTAGTCACTGCCCTTTCGCCTTGTCCTGAGATCATACATAAACCATAGGCTCTAAACATACATCACCAATCTGCAGCAGAATCCTCCCGCTCAGGCCTGCCTATGTAAGCACAATCATTACTGACTTGACCCTCTGAATATGAAATAAATGCTTGGTGATAGAAGCTACTGAGTTTCTGAGTTGTTTGTTATCAACTACTGTTATTCAAAAGCTGAGTAATAAAATAGGTAAACATGAGCACATATAATTAGAAACATCTTGTTAAAAGTTAAAACTGAAGGCATAAATAAAATACTTTGGAATCCATTCCTAATGATATAAAAAACATGCAATAAATAGTCATAAATATTTGTGAATAAAATACTATAATATTTAGAAGTGATGCTGTAGGAGAAGCACTAGTGTACTAACTACAAGGCTGTTGGTAAACGCCCCCAGTCACTCCACTGAATCCCTCCACAGGGTCACTATGAGTCAACGGCACTTACCATCAACAAGAACATAGAGTTAGACAATCTTACAAGTAGAACTACCAGTAAAGCTCTCCATAGAGACCAATGCTTAACACAAGTGTGTCCAATAAGTTCTTTCATGAATAAAATGTGTTCCGATGAAACCATTTACTCTCATAAAAAACAGTGGACCAGATATGGCTAGAGGAGGAGTACTGGTGTGGCAGTTTAGGATAAGCACTAGGATGCTAACCTCCAGGCCCGTGGTGCAAACCCATCTGGGGCTTCATGGAAA
>NW_006418587.1:3314-4034 GCF_000296735.1 Chrysochloris asiatica | reverse complement strand
TTTGCATAGGATCCAATAGTGTTTTGATCTCTTGTACCTAGGGTAACTGTGAGTTGGAGCTGACTTGATGACAGGTAGGACAACAATAACATAATTTCACTCTAACAACCCAACTGAACTGCAGTGGTCTTGTATCCAAAGAGAAACCTTGCTTTGTTACTTCTAAGTCTTCAGAAAGAATAAGAAATGACACAAAGAGAAGCATGGATATTCTGTTTCATTGTATTCGTCAGTGTGAGTGAGTTCACACACCCAGAGTTTCAGGATGTGGTAGAGGATCCAGGTTCCCAGTTTGGACTTGAATAATCAAAACCCCATGAATTCATCTTTAGCATTATTCTCATGTCTGGTTTTGTGTCTTGGTAATCATCAAAAATTTTAAATGTTCCTCAATTGGATCCCAGACCTAAGTCATAAACACTCTACTTCATAAATATGTAAATAATCTGAAGTTTACTACATCAGATAAGGATATATCTGAGTTCCTAGAGCTCAACCAACAACCATACCACTCTCCATTAGATGTTCTGGGATAACAGCTGTCTAACCATGGACTGGACTTTGAGAGTTGTCTTGTTGGTTGCAGCAACTACAGGTAAAATAGTTCCCAATCCCAGGGATGGGGAAGGGGGTTTGGGTATTCATGTGGAATTTCATCCACCCCAATTTACTCTCAGTAGGTGGCCAATCCCAGGTCCAGCTGGTGCAATCTGGAGCTGA
>NW_006418587.1:0-2384 GCF_000296735.1 Chrysochloris asiatica | reverse complement strand
TTTTCCCTCCTGATAACATGTCTGAAGTATGAAAGACATAGTCTTGCCATCTGATTCTTAAGAGCATTCTAGATGTATTTCTCTCAAGACAGATTTGATTGTTCTTCTGGAAGACCATACTCTTCTATAACATAATTCAAATGAATCAATTAATATTTGGGCTTCTTTATTCAGTTCAACTTTAACATACTCATGAGACTATTAAAAATACCATGGCAAATCTGCCTTCTGTGGAAAGCCTAAGAGGAGCAAGGATACTGGGTGTTCAAGACACATAATCCTGTAGGCGGCTTTGGAAAAGTTGTGGGCTGAGCTGTGATGGGGCTGGTAGCCGAGGGGAAAAGAAATATCAGTCAGTGAGAGGTTCACTTATGCTTAGAAGATGAGCATCAAAAGCAAATCTCCACAATCAAATATACAGATAACCAGTGAAGACAGGTTTTGAATTCATAGTTATGGTACTAGGTGAATCTGGATGGGGAAAATCAATGTTAATCAGCTCACTATTTCTCACTTATTTGTATTCTCCTGAGTATCCAGGTTCTCCCCCTAGAATAAAAAAGACAGTATTGATGCAGCAATCCAAAGTTTTAATCAAAGAAGGTGGCGTTCAGATACTTCTTATGATAGTCAACACCCCAGGATTTGGAGATGAAGTAGCAATTTATTATTGATTACATTGATAATAAGTGTGAGGACTATCTAAATGTAGGATCTAGAGTGAACAGATGTCTGACAAGAAAGTGCAGTGTGGTTTATACTTCATTGCTCCCTTATGATTTGGGCTTAAAACATTGCATATTGAATGTATGAAGCATTTACATGAAAAAGTGAGTATCCTTCCCTATATTACCAAAGCAGACAAAATCACACCAGACGAATGCCAACAGTTTAAAAAGCAGATAATGAAAGAAATTCAATAGTGACAGAAGAAACAAAGACAGATAGGGGAGGTGCCTCAGTGGAGACACACACAAAAAAAAACCCAGAGAAGACACGCCCAAAATCGTTCCAGAACATCAGATCTGATATAAAGTATGGGAGGGGGGCATCAGTTTTCCACCTGTGGAGAAATCTGACTGTAGCAATAATACACAATGATTTCTGAGTTGATTGGGATGTTGCCTCTGGGCCTCTCAGCCTGGGTAGAGATCTGATTGTGGGACACAGCCAGGATGATACAGTCCTGAAGTCATAGAGTGGCATCTGGAAAAAAAGGTGTGATGGCTTTTTTTTTTCCCTTCACTTTTCTTTCCTCCTCTCCCCTGCTATACCTTCTCAGCCCAACCTGGCACCTTCAGGCAGGTGGGCACGCACACCCAGAAGGGTCCAGCTTTGCACTAACAGGGTACAATTTTCCCATGGAACAAAGAGGAATTCCCTGAAAGCCCCAGTGGTCCCAGAAATGAATCCTTTGGCTGTTTCTTTTGACATCTGACTCTGGGACTTAGCCCTAAAGTTGACCTGAATGGGACCCTTTATTCTTGCCTTACTTAAAATCAGACAGCAGTTCTGGCCATACAGCCAAACCACATTTTCACTTTGTTAAATCCTAACATAAAAGATAACAGCCAACACCAACTACTATATACAAGGATGCAGCTATTTTGAGACCTGCACTGTACATACAGAGATACCTAACTGACCTTCAGAGATAAACATAGTGGAAAATCTTTCTTCAATTCATTTATTAATATCTATCTGCACAACTCCATGGTCATGACAAGAGAAGGGAACTGATTGAATGGACACCTCAACCCACAGCTGGAGGTTTCTACTGCACACGCATGCTGACCTGAGCAGCAAAAGTTACTGGACAGTTGGGTATGGTTTAATTTTGGGTTTTATGTGGTGCCTTTTTTCTCTGCTTTTTATTGTTTCTGTTTATGGCCAAAAGGTCTCACTTTTTTCCTGGGTATGAGAGATTTCTCTCCGTATGTTACCCGAAAATTGACAGCAATCATGATCATATAGCCAACCTACAAGCAAACCCCAAATATCCCATGTTCCAGACAGAAGCCAATATCAGCTTCTAGGCATTACAAATATAGCAATCACTTGCTAAGATAGACTGCTGCTGAGTAATAAGAGACTTGAAAAGGAAGCCTATCTACAGATCAAAAACAACAGGAGACACACAATAAGCTTAACAATTCAACAACATACACTCATTTAATTATTGAAAACATATCTAAGTATTGAAAATGTCCTAAGAATAAACAACAAAACAGAAAAGAGTAACTGAGACAAATGAGCTGGAGGCAGACATAAACTTCCTAATAGAAGAAAAGAAGGCTTTGGATCTTCATGAGAAAGAATTCAGAAGAATGATATGTTGACAACTTCAAATGCTCCACAGATGGGTGAAGGAAAATAAGGAAGAA
>NW_006418586.1:4257-4834 GCF_000296735.1 Chrysochloris asiatica | reverse complement strand
TTATACACTATGGGCAGCATTTGGGAGACTAAATATTCTGGAACACTTTATTGTGCTCATGAGGAACCTGTACATAGACAAATAGGTAGTTGTTCGAACAGAACAAGCACAGAATGATTTAAAATTAGAAAAGGTGTGTGCCAGGATTGTATTCTTTCACCATACTTACTCAGTTTGTATGCTGAGCAAATACTTTGAGAAGCTGGATTATATGAAGAAAAATGTGGCATCAGGATTGGAGGAAGACTCAGTAGCAACCTGTGATATGCTGATGATACAACCTTGCTTTCTGAAAATCAAAGAGGACTTAAAATATTTATTGATGAAGATCAAAGATCACAACCTTCAGTATGGGTTGTACCTAAATGTAAAGGAAAGAAAAAAAAAAAAAATCCTCAACACTGAACCAAAAAATAACATACATCCAAAATATGAGAGACAAATTCTGGCCATCCTGGCTTCCTGGGAGCATTCTGGCTGTTCTACTTCTGACACAGATTGGTTTGTCCTGTGCTAGAAGTACAGCCAGAATGCTCCCAGGAAGCCAGGATGACCAATACATAATATGTACTTTGGA
>NW_006418586.1:0-547 GCF_000296735.1 Chrysochloris asiatica | reverse complement strand
ACATTTTTTGTCATACAATCTAGTTTCTCAGATTATTTGTTCATCATACAGATTAATTATGATGGAAGAATACAACCTTGGTACACACCTTTCCTACACATTTATAACTAATTAAGCACAAATAAGCATTGTTTTCTGTTATTCTCTGCATTTATCTAAGATCTCTCTGACATCAGCAAAGAAATCCCTCATTCCATACCTTCTTCTGAATACAGTTTAAATTTCTGACAGTACTACAGTAGCAGTTTTTAAATTATCTTAGGCAAAATTTTACTTGTATGTGATATGATTTCCACATTGCATTGGGTCACTTTTCTTTGCAATGGGCACAAATGTGAATCTCTTTTACTTTATAGTCATCTTCCAAATTTCTTCACATAGCACCTCCAGTGCAGCCACAGTTTGTTGAAATTTCTATCAATTTCTGGAACCTTATTTTTCACCAATGGCTTCAGTGCAATTTATATTTCTTCCATCACTTCCCTATGTCTTGATCATGTGGTGTCTCTTGAGATGGTTTAACATAAACCAATTATTTTGTGGTGCA
>NW_006418585.1:2190-3593 GCF_000296735.1 Chrysochloris asiatica | reverse complement strand
TATGAGTATGTGCAGGTTGATCCCTGAGGAGTCAGAGCTTCAGTGGACCTTGAGCTCTCCGGCTGCATAACTCACTGAACTGTCCTGCCAGCTTCTACACTGACTTGACTGGGCATAATTCAAAAAGGAAAAGCTCATATTCACTCCATTCTTCTGAAGCTCTGTGATAGCATTTAACAACATCCCAATGGAATGTTTTCCACATATTGTATTATGGTATTTCTTCAAGTAATTGCTAAAAGATACAGGGTCTAATTGTTCTATAATAGTCATACCCATTTTATCTAGATGTTCAATGGATCTATAAATCTCCCCTTGGGATTCATCATAGTAACTGCAATGGAACCTTTGACCCCAATGGCAGAGATCAGAAGAAACCACAAAGAGATTACTAGGATCCGCTAGATATTTACTGAAGAGTTTTCCAAATTCTTGTTCTTTTGACTCACTCAGAGCTCCAACCAGTACAGGAATAATGGTAAGCTCATCCTTATGGCTTTCCATGGCTTTAGCTGTATAAGGCAAATGCATTTCAATTCTGTGTTCATCTTCATCTGTCTGCAGAGACATGTGTTCAAACATTCTTGTTTTCCAAAGTTCTCCCGTGATTTTTTTTGGTCAATACGGAGGTCATACAGAGGTGTTCTATATATATCCACACTGGAAAGTGCACATCGAGAGAGGGGCACATGATGAGAAGGCCCAAGGATGAAAATTATCCGGGTAATAGATGGATCCACTTGTTTGTAAGCATGGGTAGCACAAGACTCACAGTACATATAACCTGCATGCGGTACAATAATGGCTCTAGCAGGTCTTTTTGTAGACTGTACTTGAGAAAGCCAACCTTCTAGCTGTGCATTCAGCTGAGGTCCTGAGGCTGTGTACCAGCTCCCGGCTTGACTGGCTTCCCGGAAGACCACTGGGTTGGACATCTTGGTGCCTGTGCCACCTATGTTGCACTAGGATGAATGAGGAGGCAGCGGCTGGGGGCGGCAGGAATGGCTCCGCGAGAGGACGAGACACACCCAGCCCAGGAGGAGGTGGCAGTGGGGAGGGGATCAGCCAGGCCCAGGAGGAAGAGGAGAAGGCGGTGGCCCAGGAGAAGGAGGAGATGGCCTTTGGGGCAGCGGCGGTGGCAGCAACAATCACCACAACTCTGGCGGGCTCAGAAAGATGGGGCCCATGCGGAGGCTTCATGGAAGCCCAGACAGCCCTGCGCCCAGGCCCCAGAGTCGCCACTGCTCCCCAGCCTGGGCTCGTTCCACTGAGCCACCCCCACATTCTTTAGAGAGATGGAAAAAACGATTACAAACTTTATATGCAAAGGAAAGACACTCAGGATAAGCAAAGCATTGATTAAGAAGAACAAAGTTGAAAGCCTATCACTCCCTAATTTCAAA
>NW_006418585.1:0-530 GCF_000296735.1 Chrysochloris asiatica | reverse complement strand
GGAAGAGAGGAACTAATAGATGGCAGCCAGGAGGCAGACTTGCAGAATGTGCCCTTTGGTGGTATATATTATTATATATGCCTGAGTGTAAAAAAAAAAAAAAAAATCAAAATCTAAAATGACTAGAGAGAAGTACTGTTAACTGATGGTACATGGAGGGAATTATAACCATTGTAATGTATGATTTGTTGAATATAAAACTATTGATCTGCCCTGTAAACTTTCTCTCAACTTACAATAAAAAGTGGAAAAGAAAAGGAAGCTAGAAGGAATGCACAGAGTTACTGTGTTTGGATGAATTAGTTGATGTCTGATCATTTCAAGAGGTACCACATGATCAAGAATTAATGATATTTAAGGAAGAAATCCAAGCTGTACTGAAGGTATTGGTGGTTAACAAGGGCTCAGGAATTGATGGAATACAATTTAAAATGTTTCAACAAACTGATACAACAGCCACTTGCGTATGTTAAGAGAATTGGAAGTTAGCTATCTGGTAAACCAACAGAAAAAGATCCATATTTCTGACC
>NW_006418584.1:4311-4783 GCF_000296735.1 Chrysochloris asiatica | reverse complement strand
TCCATGCATCCTCACCCAACCAAGGGGTGTACCCTGTAAGCCTGTACCCCGTCCATCCCCCCACCACAGTCCTCAGTCTCTTTCCATCTCCTGATCCCGAGTCCCCAGCCACACCATCTCTTGACATCATCTTCCCTGCCTCCATCACAGGTCTCACCACCTCTCTGGGTAGGATTCTGCTCTTCGCTCTTTTCCATTGATGGTCCTAGGGTCTTCCGCACCTAGACTGATAAGTTAATCACTCCCCTCTTTGCTACAAAATGTCCATCTTTAGATTTCCAACCCTCACAATCCATCCTGATAACAATTACTCACCATTGCATCACAAGTGACCCATCTATATTTTGTTTCATCAGCCCTTCCTGGACAGGCTGGACACTATTCACTGGAGACTCTACCTTCTTCCATGCCCTCTGGATCTAGGTTCTCTCTTGAAAGCTTGTAAGCCAGTCACTTCTTGCCTTTGTATCCC
>NW_006418584.1:0-906 GCF_000296735.1 Chrysochloris asiatica | reverse complement strand
AAAGTGATTTCATTGGAAAGACAAAAATTGGAAGTCAGGACTCCCAGTATCACAGTAACACACAACCCATTGAAGTATGACAAACTGACAGACAAATCATGGAACTAGAAATTAGACGACTTATGTAAAATGGTGAAAGAATGAAGCAAATACATAAAGAGGACAAAAAATATTTTTAAAGTGTACTTTCCAACCCTATAAAATCTAATAAGAGGACCTGAATTCTGAGTTGTGCATTGCACAATTATCTGTTTGATTCCCTAAGAGTCCTATGCATCTATTTAAAAATTGCTGTTAAACCTGACTTTATTTTCCCTGTAGTCTGTCCATAACTAAGTGAAGTGGGATGTGCATATGTGCATGCTGAAATGTTGTTAGGTCTTATAATTTAGTTATGGTTACTTCTGCTTCTGACTATGACAGAATCATTTGTATCAGTTGACCTTACTGAAAGAAACAACAAAGACACTTTTAAAACTATTTAAAAAAATCTGTTTGTAGATATCATGTAGGAATCAAAATAGACAGATCTTGAGTCACACAGTTTCTGTAAAGAAGAAAACACAGTGAGATGTGATCTACATTTCTTCTTGAAGAATTTGTTCATTCACAACATTAGACATAAATGTCAAACAGAAAGCAACAGTTTAGTGTCTGTGGTAGTTTCTCTGATTTATAGGAAAAAACTGGAGCAAGGCTACCAAAGCAATTATGGTTTAAGAAGTCAAGATTATGGAGAAAATAAAATTACAGAGATAGTCTTCTGTAAATTTCCCTTTATGATTTTTGTTTTTTTGTTGTTCCTTAACTGGATATGCTCAATAACTTATATTGAGTATTCAAATAAAGTACATTTAATAGGAGGTGAAGAAATGAAAGAAAAGAAAAGAAACACATCATAAAATG
>NW_006418583.1:2325-3629 GCF_000296735.1 Chrysochloris asiatica | reverse complement strand
CTGTATAAGGTTTCCAAGGCTGTTAATCTTGTGGGAGCAGAAAACCTCATCTTTCTCCCTTGGAGTTGCTGGTGGGCTAGAACCACTGACCTTGTGTCCAGTGCTTATCCTACAGAGCAACTATGCTCCCCAAAATATAATAATATGTAATTTGAACGACTTAAAACCATCATGGAACTAAAATTTTAGACAACACAATACAAAACATGATAAGGGTGAGGTTGTAGGGAAATTAAAGCATTTGAAATCCTCATCTCAGAAGAAAAGTCAAGAATTAATGTACTTTAAACGTTCTTAGAAAATACAGAGTTCAGAGTGAAGGTTTAAATGTTATAAGGTAACCAGATCTATATATCCAAGTCTCTTTACGGTTACAAGCCTTATCTCTAATTTGACTTCATTTCTTGAAGTACTTCAAACTTGGTACATACCCCAATGAACTTACTTTCTTCTTCCCACTCAAACTGAGCCCTTATCTCTAGCGTGTTTGAATTTTCAGTCATTTCTGTCTCCTCACCCACACAACTAGCAATCCTCCTCGGCCAGAGGGTTCTACTTATAAAACGTGTCTTGAATCCATCCCTTCTCTGCACTTGCATGGCTGCTGCCCTCGTTCATTGCTCATGTCTGAACTCACCTTCTCTTTAGTCTTAACCCTGCTCCAGTTGCTTTTTCTATCCTTCTCTCATGAACACCAGATAGACATGAGCACTAGGAGAAAGAGGTTCAAATTCATATGGATAGAAGAAATGTATGCTGGGAACATTACTCAATTGTTGAGAAATAATCAGATCTTAGCAACCAAGCCTAGAATGTTCAATCTGGAACTAACCCACCAGGTCCTAGCTTAAAGAATGTTAGGTAAAATGGAGTGTTCCCCTACCACCTCCTAATTACTCAATAGACAGATGTCTGTGGAAGGATTTAATGAGTGAATGAACTACTTTTGTTTAAAAATTGCTATTTTAAATCAAAACTGTGAATACAAATACATAATGCCCACCATGGCTTTCTTTCTTTACAGGGAACATTCAAACTATTTGATATTCAGCAATATGTAAATGTGTACATTACAGTTTACACAAAAATGGAATATTCTTCGGTCATTAAAAATAATTTGGTACCCAGTGAACGAGGCTTCTTGCGGAGCCTTTGCAATACATAAAACAATAGGTTGAAACCAGAACCACATCCAGATCTCCAGAGATGAGAAATCCCCGCTTGAAGGGAAGAGCTGAGGAGCATGGAATGGTGAGAAGAACAAAAGATACGGCTCAAATGGAAGACCTACAGGAAAAACACGA
>NW_006418583.1:0-1105 GCF_000296735.1 Chrysochloris asiatica | reverse complement strand
GTAAACTATCATATAATTCATAATAAAACATTTAAAAAAATAATAATAATTTGGTAAACCAGCAATAATAGCAAAGACCAAAAAAGTAGAGGACAATAAATGCTGGCGAAGATGTGGAGAAACTGGGACACTCCTGCATTGCTGGTAGGACTGCAAAATGGTCCAACCACTCTGGAAAGCAATACGGCACTTCCTCAGAAAGTTGGAAATAGAAATATCTTATGATCCAGCAATTCTTCTACTTGGTATTTACCCACAAGAAAAACGAGCCACAACACAAGAAGACATATGCACACCAATGTTCATAGCAGCACTATTAAAATAGTAAAAAGATGGAGACAGCCTAAGTGCCATCAACTGAAGAATGCATAAACAAACTGTGGTACATAGACACAATGGAATATTATGCTACCTTGAAGAATAACAAGGAAGCTGCAAGGCACTGCATAACATGGATGAACCTTGAGGACATTATGCTGAGTGAAATTAGTCAGTCACAAAAGAAGAAATACTGCATAGGACCACTACTATAAAAGACTAAGAAAAAGAACCCATACTTATGGCAGGGGGGAATAAAATAATAATAATAATAATTTGGTAAAATAATAGTTAAGATGTGTAGATGTTCACATGACACTTAGATGAAAAAAAGGTTAAAATACATAATACTGGTTTTTAAGTATTCATCTATCTTTTTTACACAAATAATGTGAGAGTTATGACGGCATTTTGCAAACTGCACAAACACTTCCCTCCAGTGTTAATTTCCTATGAATGTGTTCATATATGCACATGCATGTTATTTATATGGGCACATTATATGCAAAACCAGAACATACTTTGCCTATATGTGCATATACGAGAAGCTGGGTTCTATGAAGGAAAACGTGGCGTCAGGATTGGAGGAAGACTTATTAACAACCTGCGATATGCAGATGATACAGCCTTGCTTGCTGAAAGTGAAGAGAACTTAAAATATTTACTGATGAAAATCAAAGAGCACAGCCTTATGTATGGATTACAACTCAATGTAAAGAAAACAAAAATCCTCACCACTGGACCAATAAAGAGCATTCTTATCAATGGAGAAGAGATTGAGATTGTC
>NW_006418582.1:0-2127 GCF_000296735.1 Chrysochloris asiatica | reverse complement strand
AAAAATGGATAGAACAACCAGAAAGAAACTTGACAAAGACACAGAAGAACTAAACAACACAATCAGCCAACTGGACCTCATAGATGTGTAAAGAGAATTCAATCCAACAACTGCACAACACACATTCTTTTCAAGTGCACACGGAACATTCTCCTGAATAGACCATATTTTAGGCCACAAACAAGTCTCCATAAATTTACAAATATCAAAAAAACTACAAAGCATCTTCTCAGAGCACAATACTATCAGATTCGAAATCAACAATAGGAAGACCAAGGAAATCAAGTCAAACACATGGAAACTGAACAACACCCTGCTGAAAAGCGACTGGGTAGTAGAAGAAATCAGATGTGAATTCGAAAAGTTTCTAGAAATAAATGAGAAAGAAAACACAACATACCAAAATCTTTGGGACATGGCGAAAGCTGTGCTGAGAGGACAATTTATTGCAATAAACGCACATATCCAAAAAGAAGAAAGAACTAAAATTAACACATTAACATGGCATCTACAACAATTAGAAACAGACCAACAGAGGGAACCCACAGCCACCAAAAGAAAAGAAATAATAAAGATTAAAGCAGAAATAAATGAGATGGAAAACTGAAAAACTATAGAAAGAATGAGCCCCAACCTGCATCGCAGCCCAGTCGCCCACACATTGTTCACAAAGGCCCAGGTTCAACCAAGGCCCAAATCGCCTACCCGCTTCGTGGACCATGCGGCTCACAGCCCAGTCGCCACCGAGGTCCAGTACCCCTGAGGCCCAACCTGCTTCGCAGCCCAGTCGCCCACACATTGTTCACAAAGGCCCAGGTTCAACCAAGGCCCAAATCGCCTACCCGCTGCGTGGCCCAGGCGGCCCACAGCCCAGTCACTGCCGAGGTCCAGGGCCCCCGGGGCCCAACCCACTGTGCAGCCCAGTTGCCCACAGACTGGTCACAAAGGCCCAGGCCCAACCAAGGCCCAAATCGCCTACCCGCCGTGTGGCCCATGCGGCTCACAGCCCAGTCGCCACCGAGGTCCAGTACCCCTGAGGCCCAACCTGCATCGCAGCCCAGTCGCCCACACATTGTTCACAAAGGCCCAGGTTCAACCAAGGCCCAAATCGCCTACCCGCTGCGTGGCCCAGGCAGCCCACAGCCTAGTCACCGCCGAGGTCCAGGACCCCAAGGCCCAACCTGCCCTTAGCACGATCCCAGAGGCACAGGCCCCCCGAGGGCCAATCCACTCAACCCGCCTACTGTCCAGATGCTGACACCCAGGCCCCCTGAGGCCCAAACTGTCTACCCGAGGCCCAAACCACCCACTCGAGGCCCAACACTCCTGCAGCCCAGTTGCTGACGCCCATGCCCCTAGAGGCCCAAAACGCCCGCCCTAGACTCAACCCACCACCCCCCGAGGCCCAAACAGACCACTGCTTAAGACCAGGCCCAACTGAGGCCCGAATTGCCCACTCAGTGTCCGCCCGCCGCCTATCTCCTGATCATATTACCAATAATTATAATAAAATAAGAATAATCATGCCCAATAAGAATTAACATTATCGAAGCATGTTCAAAAGCAAAAAAGAGTAGCAGATGCAAATGAGCTGGAGACAGACAAAGGCTTCATAGAGGAGGAAGAGCGGGTTCTAGATATGCCTGAGAGGGAATTCAGAAGACTGATATTGAAACAAATTCAAATACTCCGAAAAGGGGTAGAGGAAAATAAGGAAGAAGTAATGAAAGTGCTGAAGGAACAATCTAATAGGATTGACACAGCACTGGAAACAATTCAAAACCTGCAAAAGAAATCCAGGTGGTCAATAACAAGATATCAGAAATAGACAACAGGCTGAAAGGTGAGAGGAGCAGACTAGAAGAGATGGAAGCCAGAACTAGTGAGCTGGAAGACAAATCTCTCAATACTGCCAAGATAGAAGAGCAAGCAGCTAAACGGATAAAATAATCCGAAGAAAGTCTAAGATTTATGTTGGATAACATGAAGAGGAATAATGTAAGAAGTATTGGCATTCCGGAACAAGAAGAATCAAAGAAATCCACAGAAAAGATAGATAAGGAGCTTCTGGAAGAAAACGTCCCTAACATCTTGAAAGACGAGAAGATAAACATTCAAGAAGCCCTA
>NW_006418581.1:3554-4662 GCF_000296735.1 Chrysochloris asiatica | reverse complement strand
TAAACACAGAGATTCTTACTTGGCAGATCAGTCTAACATATCCATGGGCAGAGAGCTAGCTACATGGCAGATGAGTCCAAAATATCCATATACAGAGAGCTAGCTACATGGCAGGGTAGTGAAACATTTCCATATACAGTGTTCTAGCTACAAGGCAGATGAGTCCAACTTGTCTATATACAGAAATCTAACTACATGACAGGATAGCGCAGTGTTTCCATACACAAAATTCTAACTACAAGGCAGATGTGTCCAACGTGTCCATATACTAAAAGCTAGCTACATGACAGGGTAGTGCAACATTTCCATATACAGAGTTCTAGCTACAAGGCAGATGAGTCCAACTTGTCTTTATACAGGCAGCTAGCTACATGGCAGAGTAGTTTAACATGTCCATATACAGAGTTCTAGCTACATGGCAGATGTGTCCAACGTGTCCAGATACTGAGAGTTAGCTACATGGCAGACAAATCCAATATGTTCATATACAGAGAGCTAGCTACATGGGAGAGTAGTGCAACTTTTCCATATACAGAGTTTTAGCCACAAGGCAGACAATCTAATATGTTCATATACAGAGAGCTAGCTACATGGCAGGGTTGTCCCACATTTCCATATACAGAGTTTCAGTTTCAAGGCAGATGAGTCCAACTTGTCTATATACTGAGAGCTAGCTACATTGCAGACAAGTTCAATATGTTCATATACAGAGAGCTACCTACTTGGCAATTCAGTTCAACATATTCATGTACAAAAAGTTAGCTATATTGTAGAGCAGTCCAAAATTTCCATTTGTTGAGAGATAGCTACAATGCAGGTTAGTGCAACATTTCCATATACAGAGTCCTAGTTACAAGACAGAAAAGACCAAAATGTCCATATACCGAGATCTAGCTACATCACAGTGTAGTGCATCTTTTCCATATACAGTGTTCAAGCTACATGGGAGATGGGTCCAAAGTGTTCATATACTGAGAGCTAGCTG
This sequence comes from Chrysochloris asiatica, assembly GCF_000296735.1. Taxonomy (NCBI): domain Eukaryota; kingdom Metazoa; phylum Chordata; class Mammalia; order Afrosoricida; family Chrysochloridae; genus Chrysochloris; species Chrysochloris asiatica. Next base: position 3,677 of record NW_006418581.1, on the reverse strand, counting down.
CATGGCACACAAGTCCAAAATGTTGATATACAGAGAGCTACTTATTTCACATATGAGTGTAACATATCCATGTACAGACAGCTATCTACATAGCAGACGAGTCAAAAATGACCATATACAGAG
>NW_006418581.1:0-529 GCF_000296735.1 Chrysochloris asiatica | reverse complement strand
GGGTACATGGCAGAATAGTGTAAAATTTCCATATACAGAGTTGTAGCCACAAGGCAGATGAGTCCAACGTGTCTGTATACTGAGAGCTAGTTACAGATCAGTCCAACATATCCATGTACTGAGAGCTAGCTACATGGCAGATGAGTCCAAAATGTCCATATACAGAGAGCATGATACAAGGCAGTGTTGTGCAACATTTCCATATTCAGAGTTCTAGCTACAAGGCAGGTAAGCCAAACTTGTCTATATACAGAGAGTCAACAACATGGCAGAGTAGTGCAACATGTACATATACAGATTTCTAAATACATGGCATATATGTCCATCGTGTCCATTTACTGAGAGCTTGCTACATGGCCCAGTATTCCAATATGTCCATCTTCAAGGTACTAGCTACAAGGCAGTTGTGTCCAATTTGTCCATATACTGAGAGCCAAATACATGGCAGAGAAGTCCAATATGTTCATATACAGAAAGCTACCTACTTCTCAGATCACTCCAACATATCCATGTACTGAGAGCTAGCTAC
>NW_006418580.1:1597-3659 GCF_000296735.1 Chrysochloris asiatica | reverse complement strand
GTCTTTGGAAGTTAGGATGGCCAACTTCCTAACTCTTATGCTTCAGACAGATTATTAAGAGTGGCCAGTACCTGGAGAAGGATATCATGTTGGTAAAGTGGAAGGTCAGAGAAAAAGAGGAAGACCCCTAACTAGAGGGATTGGCACAGTAGCAGCAGTAATGGGCTCAAACATAACAATGATTATGAGGTTCACACATGGCCGGACAATGTTTCATTCAGGTGATGAACATTCATGTGATTTATTAATAAAAAATAATCCTTTATTCATAATGTTAGAATACTTTTTGTTAAATGACTACACATTAAAAAATTTCTTTATTATTGTTGTTGTTAAGTACCATCACATTGGTTCTAACTCATAACGACCCTGGATAGGGTTTTCTGAGGAGTGGCTGGTGAGTTTGAACAACTGACTTTGAGGTTCAAACAGACCTTGCGGTCCAGTGCTTATCCTATAGCACAACACAAGGACATTCATAATTTGTTTGCAATATCAAATGCCATTTATAAATCACTCTTTCTTTTTTGTAACCATTAAAATATGCTTTTCACAAACTTATACTGAATATGAACTATGGCCTTGACAGTGTCCAACATTGAAGAAATACAGAAATTAAAAGAGAGGCCAAGTTTGTCAAGGAGCTTCTACTGGCGCTGTATCACACAGATAATACATACATATAAAACTACATAACTATAATCTCTTATAATGATATTGTTGCTGTTGGGTGCTGTTGAATTAGTTCTGAGTCGTAGTGATCCTATGAACAACAGAACACAACACGACTCAGTTTTGCACCATCCTCACAATCATTCAACTCTTTGAGCTCATTACTGTAGCAAATTTGCCTAATGCAATAAATATGTTGTTTGATTTCTTGACGGCTACTTCCATGAGTATTGATAGTTGATCCAAGAAGAGTGAAGTCCTTGACAACTTCAATCTTTTCTCTGTTGATAAGAATGATGTTTATTGGTCCAGTGGTGGGGATTTTTGTTTACTTTACACTGAGATGCAATCCATACCTAAGGCTGTGGTCTTTCATATTCATCAGTAAACATTTTAAGTCCTGTTCACTTTCAGCAAGCAAGGTTGTATCATCTGCGTATCACAGGTTGTTAATGAGTCTTCCTCCATTCGTAATGCCACATTTTTCTTTGTATAACACAGCTTTTCAGATTATTTACTAAGCACACAGGTTGAATATGTATGGTGAAAGAATACAATCCTGTTTCACAGCTTTCTTAATTTTAAACTATTCAGTGTTCCCATGTTCTGTTTGAAAAACTGCCTATTCCTCATAAGAACAATTAAGTGTTCCTCATAAGAACAATTAAGTGTTCAGGAATACTCATACTTCACAATGTTGTCCATAGTTTGTCATGATCCAGACAATCAAAAGTCTTTGCGTAGTCAATAAAGCATAGGTAAACATCTTTCTGATATTCTCTGCTTTCATCCAAGATTCACTGGACATCAACAATGATATCCCTTGTTCCATGGCCTGTTCTGAATCTGTCTTGAACCTCTGGAAGTTCTCTGTCAATGTATGCTTGTAGCCATTTAATAAAACTTTACTCGCATGGGATATGAAAGATAGTGTCCAATGATTTCCACATTCCATTGGGTCACCTTTCTTTGGAATGGGCACAAATGCACATCTCTTCCAATCAGTCAGCCAGATAGTTGTCTTCCAAATTTCTTGGCAGAGATGAGTGAGTGCCTCCTCTGCCATTTCACTTTCTTAAGTTTTCAAATTTTATTCAATCAATTCCTGGTGCCTTGTTCTTTGCCAATTCATTCAATGCACTTTGGACTTCCTCCTTCTGCATCATTTGGCTCTTGATCATATGTTAACACTTGAAACGGTTGACTATCAACCATTTTCTTTGGGCACAGTGATTCTGTGTATTCCTTCCATCTTCTCTTGATGCTTTCTGCATCATTCAATAATTTGCCCAGAGAATCTTTCAATAACGAATGTCAAGGCTTGAATTTTTTCTTCAGTTCCCAAAGCTTGAGAAATGCTGAGTGTGTTCTTCCTTTTTGGTTTTCTGAT
>NW_006418580.1:0-685 GCF_000296735.1 Chrysochloris asiatica | reverse complement strand
ATGCAACACCACTCCTCTTCAATTGTCATTCCTGGCATAGTAAACCATGTGGTTGTCAGATTCAAAATAGCCAATACCAGTCCATGTCAGCTCACTAATGCCTGAGATATTGATGTTTATGTATTCCATATCATTTTTGACAATTTCTAATTTTCTTAGATTCATACTTCATACATTCCATGTTCTGATTATTAATGGATATTTACAGTTGTTTCTCTTCATTTTGAGTTGTTTCCCATTAGCAAATGAAGGTCCTCAAGCTTTATTCCCACAGGTTTTACTCCATTAATGTCATCTGATCAACTCTACTTTGAGGATGCAACTCTCCCCCTGTTGCATTTTGAGTGTCATCCAACCTGAGGGGCTCATTTTCTAGCATTATATCTGACAGTGTTTCTCTGTTATTCATAAGGCTTTCAGTGACAAAATATTCAGAAATAGTTCATCACTCCTTCTTCCTAGTCTATCTTTGTCTGGAAGATTACCTGAAACCTGTCCACCATGGGTGACCCTACTGGTATTTAAAATACCAGTGGCATAGCTTCCAGAATCACAGCAAATCACAAGCTTCCATAGTACGACAGACTAGCGGTGAAGCTACAGTCTACTGGCCCTACAACAGAAAATTAATAAACTGTGAAAGGAAAGAATGACTGAGATGAGGTAGCTGATATACCAATGTTAG
>NW_006418579.1:2450-3566 GCF_000296735.1 Chrysochloris asiatica | reverse complement strand
AATTAGGTATGACAATAACTACTCATTACTGAATCAATGAACCCCATTTCCATCTCCTTTCACCTGACCCATCTAGACAAGAAGAATACTATTCAGTGGGGACTCAACCTTCCCCCACATACTCTGAAACTAAAGGGTCTCTTGAAAACTTGTAAACCAGCCAAATCATGCCTTTATAACACCTTCTTACTCCCCATTTTAGATAGCCAATGTCTAAGTTGCCCATCCCTAGCAACCCTGTATACAGAGAGTATAGGTTTGATACTTGATGTGAAGACTCCTTCCCTTTTGGTTTGTATTTTGAGCTACTGCATCCATAAGTATAGGTCAAGTTCATCAAATTGTAGTAATTTACACTTGCTTCCTTTATTACATTTTTTTTTATCTTCCTCTTGTCGTGTTCTGATCATCAAGCCATCGAGGCTAGGTCAAATTGGTACTATTCAAATTTGGGTGTTCTTGTGCATCTTCCCTCACTTCATATCAGCTGGACACTTCACTTTCAGCTCTAGCCCTCTGTGGCTAAGTCCTTGCCCGTGGGCTCAGGAGGCCCCAAGTCTCACTACACTTCAGACCAACCAGCCCTGCCTCTGCTCTCTCTCATTTCTAGGTCAATGGGAGTCTATGGAACATGGTCAAACTCAGCCCATATCTTCATTGCTGCCTTTTCTCCATTCAGCTCACAAGTAGACCAACACAGCTGCCAGAAAGCTTATGTTCCTACTGTGTGTTCCCTTTGAATTTGTCTTGGAGGGGGTTTTGTCCTGAAGGGACTTAATTGCTTGCCTTGATGGCTCCCCAGTGAATAACTTGTTTGTTCTTGTAGTAACCAATCAGTCTGTCATTTTTTAATTTTGTTTTTTCCTGCTGGTCTTTCTTTCAAGAAGTATCTTCTACTCCGGTAGCCACTCTGAGCTGGTCTATATGTACCTTCCAGTGGGAATATCCCATCTAAGAATGTTCTGGATGGGGCTCAGGATTCCACCTAAGGTCCTATACAATGCAAAGGGTCCACAATAAGCCTATTTCACTGGGCAAGTTCTGGAACCCCTTTTAGATATTCCAATGAATTATAGGCTGAATATGGACTTACAAATTTTCTGTAATTATGTTTCC
>NW_006418579.1:0-460 GCF_000296735.1 Chrysochloris asiatica | reverse complement strand
AGCTGCTCCATCTCTCCACGTCATCATCTCTGCCTCTGTCTCTGGTATCTTTTCTCCATTCGCTGTGGCTGTTAAGTGCTGTTGAGTCGATTCTGACTCATCGTGACCCTGTGTATCATTTCCAAGGAGGGACTGATGGATTTGAACCATTGACCTTGGGGTTACTAGTTGAGTGCTTATCCTATAGCACTACACCAGAACTTCTTTCTCCATTTATCATGATGTTTTTTATTGGTCCAGTTATGAGGAGTTTTGTTTTCTTTACATTGAGGTGCAACCCATATTGAAGATTATGGTATTGATTTTCATCAATATTTTAAGTCCTCTTCACTTCCAGCAAGCAAGGTTGTGTTCTCTGCATATTGCAGATTGTTAAAGAGCCTTCCTTCAGTTCAGATGCCATGTTCTTCTTCGTATAATCTAGCTTCTTGGGTTATTTGTTCAGCATAGAGATTGAATA
>NW_006418578.1:2610-3522 GCF_000296735.1 Chrysochloris asiatica | reverse complement strand
ATTTCAAGACCTATCCTAAAGTATAATGTCTTTTGTGATAGGATAATATCTATGTGCCTACAAGGAAGAGCAGTTGAAACAACTATTATTCAAAATTCTGTCCCAACCACTAAAACCAGTGATGATTAAATTAAAGAATTCTACTAACTTCTTCAGGCAAAAACCGATCAAATATGCAATCAAGATGCATTGATAATTACTGGTGATTGCAATGCATAAGTTGTAAACAAACAAGAAGGAATGGGAGCTGGAAAATATGGCCTTGATTATAGAAATGATGCTGGAGATCACATGAAATAATTTTGCAAGATCAATGACTTATTCATTGCAAATTCCTTTTTTAAACAAAATACAAGATGACTATATTCATGAACCTCACCAGATGGAATACACAGAAACTACTCTGACTACATCTATGGGAAGAGACAGTTGAAAAGTTCCATATCATGGCCAAAACAAGGCCAGGGGCAGACTGTGGAGCAGACCATCTATTGTTCATATGCAAGTTCAGGCTGAACCCGAATTTTTTTTAAAGTCCACAAGAGCCAAACTATGACCTTGAACATATTCAACCTGAATTTAGAAATCATATCAAGAACCGATTTGATGCATTAGACACTAATGACCAAAGAGCAGAGGAGCTGAGAGATAATATCATGAACATCTTAGAGGAAGAAAGCAAAGGTCCATTAAAAAGACAAGAAAGACCAATTTCCCTCAGCATAATGTCCTCCAGGTTCATTCAACTTACGAGATGTTTCACAGATTCATCATTATTCGTCAGTGTTGGATAGTATTTCATTGTGTGGATGTACCAATGAGCAAACATTGTATGAACACATTATTATATAAAAGTTTAAGAGAGAGAACAAACAAGATGGCAGATCGGGTAGACATATAGCAGAGAGCTCC
>NW_006418578.1:0-1635 GCF_000296735.1 Chrysochloris asiatica | reverse complement strand
TTAATAATAGAATGTCAGAAATGGACAATACATTGAAAGGGCAAAGGAATAGAATTGAAGAGATAGAAGCTAGAACTAGTGAGCTAGAAGATAATGAAAGTTGAGGCTTAAATTTTTTCTTCAGTTCCCCCAGCTTGAGAAATACTCATTTATACATGAGTACCTACCTTTCCTGCAAACACAATTATAAATGTAGGCAAAATGAAGAAAACATCCTAGATATTATCTAGCTTCCTAAGGCGATGAGTTTATGAGCCTGGGAGCTCAGGACCATAGTCTCAGTGGACAACATGGTTAATTGCCATAACACAGTCCACAATTAATCCAGTGGACTTTTCGGACACCAGTCTTAACGACTCAGATCAGAAGTACTGGATGGTGCCTGGTTGCTACTACCACATGCCCCGTTAGGGGTTACATGAAAGGGTCCCAGATAGAGGAGGAGAAAATGTGAAACAAAACTCAAAATTATTAAATTTAAAAAAGAGAAGAAGAATGGATTTATTGATCAGAGAGATACTGGAGGAACCTGTTACTATGGCCCTCTGCCACCCTTCATGTCTGAAATGGAACTCACCCTTGTGGTTCAGTTTTCAACCAAGCACGAGATAGACTTATAGGGGGAGACATCATTGGTGAGGAATGCTCACCGGAAAAATCAATCATTCAAAATCAAAAGGGCAACATTTTCCTAGGGATACAGTGGAGAATGGACAGGAACGTGGGTGGAATGCAAATGGGGACCACAGGGAGAAAGCGGGATAATTGCTGTTGCATGGAGTGGAATGTAATCATTGAGATGAAACAAATGTATGATTTGTTGAGTGAAAAGCTGATGATCTTGTCTATAAATATTTACTCAATTTACAATAAATATTTAAAAAAAAAACCAAGAAGGTAAAGATCAAAATCAATGTCAGAAAAGACAATGAAACTTGCTTTCCAGTGTAGAGATGCTAATGCAAATAGAAGAAATGAGTAATACGTATAAGAGCTGAACAGAAAACTTCAAAGGCAGCTCAAAAAGACAAAATGAAATGTTATAAGAAAATGTGAAAGAACCTGGAGCTAGAGAACTAAGCTGAAAGAATTGAAGAAAATATTCAATCCTCAACATGAGATACTGAAAGATTCTATAGGCAAAATATTGAATGATTCAGAAAGCATCAAAAGATGATGGAAGGAATATAGAGAGTCACTGTACCAAAAAGAAATGGTTGATGTTCAACCATTTCAAGAGGTAGCATATCATTGATCAAGAGCCAATGATACCGGGACTTCCGGTTTGCCAGGGCAGCCAGGCGGTGTGGGTGAGTGGGGGCTCCGGGATCAGGGGTGGGCAACTCGTGAGTTAAACCTCCCAGGTAGGAACCCACAGTCTCACAGCCAGCATGAGTCTTAGTTCACCAGAGCCTTAGACCCGCTTCTTTGAGAAATCACTGTGCTAGGAATTACAGGCTTCTTAAACTTCTGCAGCAGCAGCCCCAGCTCCTTTGGGCTTGAGGGGGAGGGGCGGGAACCAGCTCGTGCGGAGCCTCCAGTAGTGGGGAGACTCAAGCAGGGAGAGCCACTGGTGACACCTACCCCAAGGTGGGATTTCTGCACATACAGTGGACAGAGGGAAGTTAGTTTAAA
>NW_006418577.1:3063-3609 GCF_000296735.1 Chrysochloris asiatica | reverse complement strand
TGATGGTTGATCCTAGCAAAATGAAGTCTTTGACTACTTCAATTTTTTCTGCATTTATATGGATGTTATTTATTGGTCCAATGGTGAAGATTTTTGTTTTCTTTACATTGAGGTACAACCCATACCACAGACTATGGTCTTTAATCTTCATTAGCAAGCATTTTAAGTCCTCTTGGATTTCAGCAAGCAAGGTTGTATCATCTGCATATTGCAGGTTGTTAATAAATCTTCCTCCAATCCTGATGCCACGTTTTTCTTCATATAATCCAGCTTCTTGGATTATTTGTTCAGGATACAGACTGAATAAATATGGTGAAAGAATATAACCCTGGTACACACCTTTCCTAATTTTAAACCATTCAGTGTTCCTTATTGTGTTTGAACAATTGCTTCTTGATCTATGTACAGGTTCATCATGAGCACAATTAAGTATTGCAGAATATTCATAATTTATTATGTTGTTCACAGTTTGTCATAATCAACTCAATCAAAAGTCTTTGCATAGTCAATAAAGCACAGGTAAACATTTTTCTTATATTCTCTACT
>NW_006418577.1:0-1995 GCF_000296735.1 Chrysochloris asiatica | reverse complement strand
ATTTACCCTCGTTTCCTTTATCAAAAAAAAATTTTTGAGTTCTGATTATCAAGCCATCAAGGCTAGGTCAAATGGGTACTATCTGCAAGTTTGGATGTTCTTGTGCATCAACCCTCACTTCATATCAGCTGGATGCTTCACTCTCAGCCCTAGCCCTCTGTGGCTAAGTCCTTGTCCATGGGCTCATGTGTCCCAAGTTCTCACCACACTTTGGACAAACCTCTTCTTTTATGCATTCATTTTATTGTTTTATTTTATAGAATTATTTAAAAGTGCATATTAATAATGTCTATCATTCTGTTTCATAGGATTATTGTATGTACAAGGGGCTTCAAAAAGTTCATGAAAAATGAAATTAGATAGTGGATTTTTTTCATGAACTTTTTTTTTTTAAAGATTTTTATTGTGGATTGAGTGAAAGTTTACAGGGCACATCATCAGTGTTACATTCAACAAATCATACACCTTGTTTCGTTATAATGATTATAATCCCATCCATATACCATCAGTTAATAGTATTTCTCTCTATTCACTTTAGCTTTAAAAAAAAAAAAATACTATAAAGCACCTTCTCAGATCACAACACTATCAACAATAAGAAGAGCAAGAAAAAATACCAAATTCATATAAGTTAAATAAGACCCTACTTGAAAGCTACTGAGTAACAGAATAAAATTTAAAAATCCTTGAATTGGACAAGAACAAAAACACAACATACCAAACTTTTGGGACACAGCAAAGGCACGGCTCAGAGGCATTTTATAGCAATAAACAAACAAATACAAAAAGAAGAACCAAAATCAGCACCTTAACCCAACATCTCCAATAATTAGAAAAGAGCAGCAAAGTAACCCTACTGCCACCAGAAGAATAGAAATAATAAATGTTAGAACAGAAATAGAAAACAGAAAAATAATAGAAAGAATGAACAACAACAGACAAAATCATCAGTTTAACATTCAACAAACAATACACTTTGTTTCTTCTCAATGATTGAAACATATGAAAAAAGCAGAGAGTATCAGAAAGATGTTTACCTGTGCTTTATTGACTACACAAAGGCTTTCAATTGTGTGGATCATGACAATTCGAAGTATAAGTGAGTATTCCTGAACACTTAATCTATACATAGACCAAGAGGCAGTTGTTCCAACAGAACACGGGAACACTGAATGGTTTAAAATTAAGAAAGGCGTGCGACAGGGTTTGTATTCTTTCACCACACTTATTCAACCTGTAGGCTGAGCAAATAATCTGAGAAGCTGGGTTATATGAAGAAAAACATGGCATCAGGATTGGAGGAAGACTCATTAACAACCTGCGATATGCAGATGATACAACCTTGCTTGTTGAAAGTGAAGAAGACTTAAAAATATTTACTGATGAAGATCAAAGAGCACAGCCTTAGGTATGGGTTGCATCTCAGTGTAAAGAAAACAAAAATCCTCACCACTGGACCAATAAACAACATTCTTATCAATGGAGAAAAGATTTACATTGTCAAGGACTTCATTCTTCTTGGATCAAACATCAACACTCATGGAAGCAGCAGTCAAGAAATCAAACAACATAGTACATTAGGCAAATCTGCTGCACAAGACCTCTTTAAAGGGTTGAAGAGCAAAGATGTGGACTTTGCTTGAGGACTCAGGTGTGCCTGACCCAAGCCATGATATTTTCCATAACCTCATATACATGCGGAAGCTGGACAGTGAATAAGGAAGAATGTAGAAGAATTGATGCATTTGAGTTATGGTGTTAGAGGAGAATATTGAAAGTGCCACGGGCTGCCAAAAGAACAGATCTGTGTTGGGAAAAGTACAGCCAGAGTCCTCCTTGGAGGCCAGAATGGCCAAACTTCGTCTCTCATACTTCAGACAGGAGGGACCAGTCTCTGGAGAAGGATATCATGTTTGGTAAGGTGGTTGTTGTCGGGTTGTCAGGTGCCATCGAGTCAGAACCAACTCATAGTGACCCCATGCACAGCAGAACGAA
>NW_006418576.1:3268-3787 GCF_000296735.1 Chrysochloris asiatica | reverse complement strand
CCAGCTCTCTCTGTATGAATATGTTGGTCTCATCTGCCTTGTAGCCAGTCCTCTATATATACACATGTTGGATTCATCTGCCACTAGCAAACTCTTAGTATATGGACGTGTTGGACTCACCTGCGATGTAGCTAGTGCTCTGTATATGGACATGTTGGACTACTCTGCCATGTAGCTAGCTCTCTGTATATGGATATTTTGGTCTCGTCTGACATGTACCTAGCTGTCTGTGTATGGATATGTTGGACTGATCTGCACTGGAGGTAGGTCTTTCAGTATGAACATATTGGACTTGTCTGCCATGTAGCTAGCTCTCTGCATATGGTCATGGAATCATCAACTATGTAGCCAGCTCTCTCTATATGAATATGTTGTACTCATCTGCCTTGTACCTAGTCCTCTATATTTAATCATATTGGAATCGTCTGCCATGTAGCTAACTCTCAGTATAAGGACATGTTGCACTCTTCTGCCATGTATCTAAACTCTCAGTATATGGACATGTTGGACTCATCTGCC
>NW_006418576.1:0-593 GCF_000296735.1 Chrysochloris asiatica | reverse complement strand
CTCTCTATATGGACATGTTGGACTACTTTGCCATGGTGCTATCTCTCAGTATATGGACATGTTTGACTTATCTGCCATGTAACTACTACTCTATATATGCACATCTTGGACTACACTGCCAAGTAGCTAGCTCTCTGTATATGGACAGGTTGGACTCATCAGCCATGTAGCCATCTCTCTGTGTATGAACATGACTCATCTTTCATGTAGCTAGCTCCCTGTATATGATCATGTTGGACTACTCTGCCATGAAGCTAGCTCTCTTTATATGGACATGTTGGACTCATCTGCCATGTACCTAGTACTCTATATATGGACATGTTAGACAACTCTACCGTGTGGGTAGCTCTTAATATATGGATATGTTGGACTACACTGCCATGTAGCTAGCTCTCTGTATATGAATATGATCGACTGATCAGCCATGTAGCCAGCTCTCTCTGTATGAACAGATTTTACTACTCTACCATGTAGCTAGCTCTCTTTGCATAGACGTGCTGGACTACTCTGTCATGTAGCTAGCTCTCAGTATATGGACATGTTGGATTCATCTGCCTTGTTGCTTGTCTTCTATATATACACATGTTGGACTT
>NW_006418575.1:2511-3047 GCF_000296735.1 Chrysochloris asiatica | reverse complement strand
TTTTTTTTTTTTGCTCTTAAATACCATAGTTTTTAAGCCTCATTTTGTTGACCTTTATTTCCTCAGTTTTTTTAATGTTTCTTAAAAATAAAAAAAAAAGGCTTAGTTAGGGCCCTTATCTTTCTCTTGGCATGTTCACAGACTATAAAGGCTCATTTTAATGCACATATACACAAATCCACATATGTATATGTGCATTAAAATGTCTTCTATGATTTAAAAGGCAGACAGCTGAAATCATTGGAATACTGACTCATTCCTTCAACAAACATTTATAGAAATTAAAAAAAAATGTGAAAGACACTGTTCTAAGTGCTCTGTAGACTATGAAAATGAATAAAATGGCATTTCAGGATCTCAAAGGGCTTGGAAGATATACCCTTTGGTTGGTTGAGGATGCATGGAGGGGATTGTAACCATGGCAATGAAGCAATATACGACAGAATGAATGTAAAACTAATGTTCTCCCAAGTAAACTATCACATAATTCACAATAAAACATTTTTAAAAAACACCATTTGTGATGAAATAATTAT
>NW_006418575.1:0-526 GCF_000296735.1 Chrysochloris asiatica | reverse complement strand
CCTTTAAAGATTGTTGTTAAGTGCCATCGAATGAGTTCCAACTCATGTCGACCCTGTATAGTGTTTCCAAGGAACGGCTGGTGCTTATCCTATAGCGCCACACCAGTGTAACGGCCCTGGAAACTCTATGTTGTTGTTGTTAAGTGCCATTGAGTCAGTTTCAACCCATAGTGACCCTGTAGAGGGTTTCCTAGGAGCGGCTGGTGAGCTCGAATTGCCAACTGTCTTGTTAAAACTGACTTTGCAGTGTAGCACATTAACCCAGCCATTCTGCGGGAAAAAGATGAGATTTTCTGCCCTGGTAAAGATGTACAGCCTCAGGAATCCTATGCAGGGTCGCTATGAGTCAGAACCAACTCCTTGGTGTGGAGTCATGGTATGGCACCATAGGATAAGCATTGGCCCACAAGGTTGAGTTAAGCTGCAAGGTCAGTGGTTCTAATTTACCTCAGAAACCCTACGTCACTATGAGTCTGACCAGACTCAACGGCACTCAACAACAACAATCTTCTATGGGGAGGCCTGG
>NW_006418574.1:3932-4491 GCF_000296735.1 Chrysochloris asiatica | reverse complement strand
TATGCCAAGAAATCTGGAAGATAGCTGCCTGGCCAACTGACTGGAAGAGATCCGTATTTGTGCCTATTCCCAACAGAATGCAGAAATCATCGGACAATATCACTAGTACTACATGCAAGTAAAATTTTGCTAAAGATAATTTTAAAATGGCTGCAATATTATATTGACAGGGAACTGCCAGAATTTCAAGACAGAAACAAGGAATATCGTTGCTGACATGAGATGGATCTTGGCTGAAAGCACAGAATACCAGAAAGATGCTTACCTGTGCTTTATTGACTATGTAAAGACTTCTGTCTGTGTGGCTCATAGCATTGTAGAGAATGACTATTTGGTTTCGAGTAGATAGTACAACTCCTTTCCAGAGCTCAATACTCTGAGATTAGAGGTGACTTGTGCTTGCTCCGGGCTGGATTTACGAAGTCAAGTAGTGCCCTTCACTCTGTGAATATAAAGCTGAACTGGCTCAGAATGAAGTCCTTGACAACTTCAATCTTTTCTCCATTGATAAGAATGTTGTTTATTGGTCCAGTGGTGAGGATTTTTGTTTTCTTTACAT
>NW_006418574.1:0-472 GCF_000296735.1 Chrysochloris asiatica | reverse complement strand
GAAACCCTATACTGGGTCGCTGTGGGTCACGATCGACTCCACAGGATACCAACAAGGAGAAGAGCTCAGAAGGAACTGAAAGAGACGTAGAACATTAAAGACTTACTTACATTAAGATACGCTTTTTTCTTCTCTTTCTTCTGCCCCTCCCCCCCCTTTGTTTTCTTTTTCCCCATCATTTTTTTCCTGTTGTTTTTTGTTGTTGTTGTTGTTGTTGTTTTGCTTTGTTTTTCTCTCATTATCGCTTTTGTTTTTTATTTTGCTTTTGGTTTTGTTTTCTACTCAACTGATGTTGCTTGGCTGTCACATAGCCTCCCTTCTGATATTTGGAGGACTCCGCTTTTGTTTTTTATTTTTATTTTGGTTTTGTTTTCTATCCTACTGGTGTTGTTTGGCTGTCACATAGCCTCCCTTATGCTTTTGGAGGACTCTTTGTCTCCCTACATTACACGAAAAGAGTCAGCAACTGCTG
>NW_006418573.1:2634-3608 GCF_000296735.1 Chrysochloris asiatica | reverse complement strand
TTAAATTAAAACATAATGGGCAACAAAAATCTAGAGATCAATAGTTCATCAAGGTATATGTCTCTCCATCCATGGACATTACACTAAGGTTTACGCTTCAAGAATAGAATACATTTTTTTCTTTTAATGACAGAGAGGCCCCAATTCTTATACACTGCTGTCTTAGCCTTTCCACATATAAATATTAATTGGAATAAATCCAGACCATGCCAGTGTCTCTGGCGTTCTCTCAATGGCACTGGTGCAATGCATAAGACAAATGGATAAACTGTCAGAAAGCTCAAACAAACACCCACTTGTGGGACCTTGGAGCTTCTAAGCATTCCACTAATATTGGACCTAATAATTATATAAATTAACATGAGCATGGTTTTCAAACTTTAATGCTCACACATATCCCCTGAAGGTCTTGTTAAAGTGCAGATTCTGATAGGTATGTGATGGAACTTGAGAAAAGCTGTGCTTCTAGTCTGTTTCAAGTGATGTTGACACTGCTGGTTTGCAGTGCCTGAAGGACCCACCTGCTAACCAATAAATAGGTGGGCTATTTTAACTCATTCAGTTGCTCCATAGACGGACATGTGGTAGTTTGTTTCTGTAATGACTGTTGGTTTGTTGTTAAATGCTGTTGACTCAATTCTGGCTCATAATGGCCCTATATAGAGTTTCCAAGGAGAGATTGGTGGGTTTGAATCAATGGCTTTGTGGTTAGGAAACATCACCTAGCCTTTTAAATGGCAACTCGATCTGATAGTGTTAGTGAATGTTGTTGTTGTTACCTGCCATTGAGTTGGTTCTGACTCATAGCAACCCAATGCACAACAGAATGAAACAGTGCCCAGTCCTACGATATCCTCACAATTGTTGTTATATTTGAATCCACTGCTGTTGCCACTATGTGAACCCATCCTTTTTTTTTTTTTTTTTAACTTCTTATTGTGAATCAAAGCCTTGCCCTGTTCACTTCTAATAAG
>NW_006418573.1:0-1123 GCF_000296735.1 Chrysochloris asiatica | reverse complement strand
TGCAATGCAAAGGCTCTGCAGGGAGCCTCCTTCACTGGGCAAGTTCTAGCCCCATTTTATGTATTCTAATCAGTTATAAGCTGAAGATGGACTTACAAGCTTTCTCAGGTGATATTTCTGGGTATTCCTCTCTCTCCTTCAAGTGTCTGTTTTACAATAGTAGGAAAGGGAAACTAAGATTCAAAAGACAGCCAAGCATCTTAACATAATTTCCCCACTTATAGCCACGCCTCAATCTTTGTATCCCTGAGCCCTGTTGTTCCACAGTTGAGATTACATAGTTATTTACCTCTGTCCTATTTAGCCCATGTAATCCTACCTAGCTATTCTGCCTTTTGCTTTGTTTTTCCTTTCCCCTTCCCCTTCTAGTGTATACCTCCCAGTAACCAAACTATCCTGTGTCTATTCCCTACCCTGTGCTCTACTATCCTGTTCCTATTCCCTACCCTATGCCTAACCTTCCCCTCCCTCCCTGCACCCGCACACTCCAGTAACCAACAACAAAAATTTTTTTAATTAAAAAATATTTTATATATATTTTCACCCACTTTAATGTGGGTGCTTTTTCTTAAATTTTTTACAATAATGCCGGATTTGTCCTTTTTTGACTGACTGATTTCACTCAACATAATGTCCTCAAGGTTCACCCATGTTATGTGGTGGCTTGCTGCTTCCTTGTTATTCTTCAAAGTAGCATAATATTCCATTGTATGTATGTACCAGAGTTTGTTTATCCATTCTTCAATTGATGGGCACTTAGGCTGTCTGCATCTTTTTGCTATTGTAAATAGTGCTGCTATGAACATTGGTGTGCGTATATCTACTCGTGTCGTGGCTCATATTTCTTGTGGATAACTACCAGGTAGAGGAATTGCCAGATCATAAAGTATTTCTATTTCCAACCTTCTGAGGAAGTGTCATATTGTTTTCCAGAGAGGTTGGACCATTTTACAATCCCTCCAGCAATGTAGGAGGGTCCCAGTCTCTCCACATCTTCACCAACATTTATTGTCCTCTACTTTTTTGATCTTTGCTGTTAGTGCTGGTGTGAGATGATATCTCATTGTTGTTTTGATTTGCATCTCTCTAATGGCTAGTGATCGTAAACATTTCTTCATATGTT
>NW_006418572.1:3520-4632 GCF_000296735.1 Chrysochloris asiatica | reverse complement strand
CCTGGTGAACAGCTTGCTTATTCTTGTAGTAGCCAGTCATGCTGACATTTTTGTCTTGGGTTTTTCCTGATGATCTTTCTTTGAAGATTTATCTTCTGTCACTGTAGCTGTTCCAGGCTAGTCTGCTTGTCCATTCTAGTGGGAATGTCCCACCTCATAAGGTTGTGGATGGGACTCAGGATTACACCTAAGGTCCTATACTTTGTAAAGGCTTTGCAAGAAGCCTATTTCACTGGGCAAGTTCTAGAACCCCTTTTAGGGATTCTAATCAGTTATAGGCTGAAGACGTGCTTACAAGTTTTCTCTAATCATGTTTCCCAACATTCCTTTCTATTCCACTCATGTCTATTTTATAATAGTAGGCAAGGGAAACTAATGTTTGTAAGACAATCAAGCATTTTAGTATTATTTTCCCTCTTCAAGCTAAATCTAGATCCCTGTATCCCAGATCCCTGTTGTTCCAAGGTTGAGCATGCATCACTATTTACCTCTGTCCCAGTTAGGACATGAAAACCTGTCTCAATGTTCCCCTATCTATCTTGTTCTTCTGCCTCCTCCCCCTTCTTGTATTGCCCTCCCCAATACCCAAACTAAATCCCCCACCCCAACCCCATTGTTGCAGTTACCTTGGTGGTGGTGTTCACGTGCCATGGAGTCGGTTCTGACTCATAGCAACCCTGTACAGGGTTTCCGAGGCTGTAAATCTTTATGGGAGCAGAAAGCCTCACCTTTCTTCCGTGTTTCAGCTGGTAGTTTCGAACTGCTGACCTTGCGGCTCACAACCTGATTTGTGACCACTACACTACCAGAGCTCCTTTCTTCCCTCCATTTAAGACAGTCTATTTTATCCTGTAATCTATCTGACATTCCCACCACCTGGATCTCTGTTCCTCTGTGTTAACCTTCTTTCACATTGTAATTGTTTTGATTATAGACTGACATCCCAGATTCTCTGTTCTTATAATTTTATTCTGTTCTTGACTCTTCCATTTGTCGACTGAGTTCAGGGTGATGCTGCCATGTACATCATTCTCTAGTTGTTGTCTGTTCTTGTTGGTTCTCAGTCCACAGAACTTCCTTTAGGATGTTTTTCATAGCAGGGTTGGCTTTGG
>NW_006418572.1:0-595 GCF_000296735.1 Chrysochloris asiatica | reverse complement strand
ACCTGGATGCCAAGTTCTTCTTCATATAGTCTAACTTCTCAAATTATTTGCACATCATACAGATTGAATTAGTATGGTGAAAGGACACAACCTTTCCTGATTTTAAACCATCCAGTATCCCCTTGTTTGAATGACTGCCTTGTGGTCTGTGTACAGGTTTATCATCATGAGCAAAATTAAGTGTTCTGAAATATTCATTCTTTGCAATGTCATCCATAGTTTGTTATGATCTACACAGTTGCCGTTACAGAGTCAAGAAAGCACAAGAAAACATTTTTCTAGTATTCTCTGCTTTCAGCCAAGATCCATCTGATGTCAGCAATGATATCCCTCATTCCATGTCCTTTTCTGAATCTGGCTGAATTTCTGGAAGTTCCTTGTTGTATTCTGCTACAACTGTCTTTAAATTATCTTTAGCAAAATTTTACTTGCCTGTTCAGGATTGGAGGAAGACTCATTAACAACCTGTGATATGCAGATGATACAACCTTTCTTGCTGAAAGAGGACTTAAAACATTTACTGATGAAGATCAAAGAGCACAGCCTTCGGTATGGATTACATCTCAATGTAAAGAAAACAAAAATCCTCACCTCT
>NW_006418571.1:3073-3821 GCF_000296735.1 Chrysochloris asiatica | reverse complement strand
GTTGGTTATGGTGCTGAACATATCAGTTTGTCCAAATTACTTCAACTGGAAGTCTTCATGAAGTCCAAAACCTTCATTCTATCATTTTCCATACTTCTGAGCAATAAATGCAAACTATTTCCAGTCATCATTTCTGGGAAGTGACTGGATGGAGCCTTGGTGTGGCGCTGTAGGATAAGCACAGGACAACAATGTTGGTTTGAAACATAAGGTTGGCAGTTTAAACTCATCAGCCACTCCTCAGAAACCTTATGAGTCACAACTGATTGGGCAGCACTTAACAACAACAACTGTGACCAGATAGATGTTTCAGTAAACAGCCTGTGTATGTCGGTGTGCTAGTTGTTATTGCATGAGATGCATCATGATGGCGCCACATAAACCAAGATGCAATGCTGCTTGACTGTGAGGGAAGAAGGGTTCTAGCTACTTAGAAGATGGAAGGCTGGGGGGTAGTTGTTGAGCTCAGAGTTTCTCATTGTTAAAAGAATACAGTCAAATCAAGGACAGGAAGTGAAGAGACAAGAGCTGGTCTGTCTTATGTATTAGGGCTGTTGGCAGCCACAAGCAAAAATTTTAAGTGTGGGATAGGGGAGATCTGTATCACCGTGTAAACTTCCAGGTGGCACAGTAGTACACAGCAGAATCATTTTTTTCCAGATTTCTGAGCACAAATTTACAGCTCGTCCATGTGTCTGCATAAACATGGTATTTCTCTGAACTGAACCCTGAGTCCAACACCACCTTT
>NW_006418571.1:0-521 GCF_000296735.1 Chrysochloris asiatica | reverse complement strand
AGTCTCTGGCTCTGAACAATTCTACATTGTTGAAAAATCTTTTGTTGTTGTTGAAACACATTAGTCATTTTTACTTCTTGTTCTCAGTTTTCTGTTTATCCATATCCCACTGCTGAAACACACTCTGAAACGGCTGAGAATATTCCTGGGTAAGTTTCTGTCTTTGTTCTTATTGTGTTTTCCAAACATTTTTAATTTTCTTATTACTGTTTTTGAGAGAAGCCTGGGTATACAATTGTAATTTCTATTTCTTTGCAAGAAGATCCTTGTTAATGTCAGCTCCAAATCTTTTCAGTGTATTCTGTACTTCACCCCTGAGATCTTGCTCCATAATTCCTGTGGATGAACTTCCCTTCCCATGCTTATCAAGTGCTGTAGTCTTTTCTTCTAGAAAATCCTGTTCGGAACCACTCAAATTCTTCTCGATATTCTCAAACTCATAGGCACGGATGGTCTGCTCCTCCATGGTTTGCTTCACAGATTTATCCGTGTGCTTTCTTCCATTAGGTGTCATCGCGGAT
>NW_006418570.1:1451-2441 GCF_000296735.1 Chrysochloris asiatica | reverse complement strand
TCACTCTAAATGTAGAGAAACTGAAAACCTTCCCTCTGCAAACAGGAACCAGACAAGGATACCCTTTTTCATCACTCCTATTCAATATTGTGCTGGAAGTTTTAGCCAGAGCTATACGTCATGATAGAGAAATTAGAGGCATCCACATTAGCAAAGAGGAAGTAAAACTCTCCTTATTTGCAGTCGATATGATCCTATACATAGAAAAACCCAAAGGGTCAGTAAAAAAAGACTACTAGACCTCATCGGAAGATTCAGCAAATTGTCAGGGTGTAAGATCAACATACAAAAATCAGTTGGATTTCTCTATAGCAACAAGGATAGCACTGAAAATGACATTAGGCAATCAATACTATTTAAAATAGGCACCCAAAGGATGAAATATTTAGGAATAAACGTAACCAGAGAAACAAAGGATTTATAAAAAGAAAATTATAAAACAATACTACAAGAAACCAAAAGAGACCTACAGAAGTTGAAGAATATACCATGGTCTTGGATAGGAAGACTCAACATCATGAAAATGTTAATACTGCCCAAAGCAATTTACATATACAATGTAATCCCAATCCAGATTCCAACAACACTCTTCAAAGAGATGGAAAAGACAATTACTAATTTTATATGGAAAGGAAAGAGATAGAGGATAAGCAAAGCAGTGCTGAAGAAGAAGAATAAGGTTGGAGGTCTCTCACTCCCTGATTTCAAAATTTACTACATGGCTACAGTGGTCAAAACAGCCTGGTACTAGTACAGTGAAAGGTACATTAATCAATAGAACCAGACTCAAGAATCCAGAAATTAAGCCATCCACTTACAGCCAAATGATTTTTGACAAAGCACCTATGCACATTGCATGGCGAGGGACAGTCTCTTTAACAAGTGGTGCTGGCAGAACTGGAAAGTGATATGTAAAAGACTGAAATAAGACTTTTACCTCCAGTCCTATACAAAAAACAACTCACACAAAATTATGAAGGTCATCAATGA
>NW_006418570.1:0-666 GCF_000296735.1 Chrysochloris asiatica | reverse complement strand
CTTGAATCAGGGGCTCTCAGGATGACCAGCATGGATTCCAAACCTTTCAAACACCAGGAGTGTGAGCTGTGCCTGTAGTTTCTTTCCTTGACATCCCTGAGTAAGACAAGACCTGCCAGATCTGTTAGCTACCAAGACCGGCCAGTTCTGTTAGCCACCACTGTTCTCCAAAAAAAAAAAAAAAAAAAAAAGAGTTCTTGTGCAGCACATTGCCTAGTGCAGTACAGCTTTTGATTTCTTTACTGCTGCTTCCATGAATCTTGATTGTGGATCCAAGCAGAATGAAGTCTTTGACAACTTCAATCTTTTCTCCATTTATCTTGTTATTTATTAGTCCAGATGTGAGGATTTTTGTTTTCTTTACATGGAGGTGCAATCCATACTACAGACTGTAGTATGATTTTAATCGGTAACTGCTTTAATTCCTTTTCACTTTTAACAAACAAGGTTATATCATCTGTATATTACAGGTTGTTAAAGATTCTTCCTCCAATCCTAATGCCATGTTCTTACTCATATAACCCAGTCTTCCTTCAACCCTGATGGTATGTTCTTATTTATATAATCAAGTTTCTTGGATTATTTGCTCAGTATACAGATTAAATGAGTATAGTGAAAGGATACATCCCTGGTGCACACATTTCCTGATTTAAAACCATTTAATAT
>NW_006418569.1:2493-3687 GCF_000296735.1 Chrysochloris asiatica | reverse complement strand
TGTTGTTGTTGTTATATCTGTAGAGTTGGTTCCAACTCATAGTGACCCTGTGTAGGGTTTCAGCACTACAGAATGACCACAAGTCATCTTTGGCCATTTTTAAGATGTAAGGAGACATGAGGGTAAATACTAGGGAACTATGTTCTGGTGTGGTGCTGTGGATTAATGGGCTGGACTGCAAAGTTGGTTTGAACTACAAGATAGGTGGTTCAAGCTCAACAGCTGCTCCTCAGAAACTCTATACAGGGTTTCTATGGGGCAGAACTGACTTGACGGCACTTA
Organism: Chrysochloris asiatica; assembly: GCF_000296735.1. Taxonomy (NCBI): domain Eukaryota; kingdom Metazoa; phylum Chordata; class Mammalia; order Afrosoricida; family Chrysochloridae; genus Chrysochloris; species Chrysochloris asiatica. The sequence continues at coordinate 3,405 of NW_006418569.1, read as the reverse complement.
ACAACAACAACAACATGTTTCAGTTAAGGAGCTCTGGTTGTGTAGTGGTTATGAGTCGGGCTTCTAACCTCAGGGTCAGCAGTTCAAAACAACTAGTGGTTTTGAGGGAGAAAGATGGGGCTTTCTGCTCCTGTAGAGATTTTCAGCCTCAGAAGCCTCATACAGGGTCACCATGAGTCGGAACAGACTCCACGGTCTATAACTACCACTATGTTCCAGTTGCACTCCTTGAAGATGGGTTTTGTCTTCCCAGAGATCCCTTGTTCACACTGCAATGAATTTCAGTGAATAAATAGGGACTTTTGAGGTTTCTTTAGTTATAAGATTAGTTATTAGTTGTGAGATTTTCTTTGCATTTACCTTTAATTTACTTTGTACAAGACTTAACTTCTAAGGAGGTTTATTGTTGTTGTTAAGTGCCATTGAGTCAGTTCCGACCCATAGCGACCTTGTACAGGGTTTCCGATGCTATAAATCTTAATAGTAGCAGAAAGCCTCATCAGCGGAGTGCCTGGTAGTTTCGAACTGCTGACCTTAAGGTTCACAGCTCTATTCGTAACCACTATGCTACCAGAGTTCCTTAAGGAGATTTATTAGGCCCATAAAAAGTCTTATCTCATTCATTCCAGGATCTGACTTCTTGGTTAAGGGAACCAGGCGTGTCTTGCACATTTTCATAATTGCACAAGGGGCAGGGGAAGGTGGGGGCACAAGCCTCAGCATTTCTCAAGAATGTGGATGTGGTCATGATATTTTAGTTAATAAATGGTCCAGGTTGGTTTTTTAAAAAATATTTTATTGTGAAATTGGGTGAAGGGTTACAGAGCAGAATCAGTTCTCCGTTCAATAATTCACACACATTTGTTCGTGTCATTGGTTACAACCCCTACAATTTAACATCACTTGTCCCAC